>NW_028270181.1:23181797-23345234 GCF_037043375.1 Chiloscyllium plagiosum | reverse complement strand
TTAAACCTGAGAGGGGGAGAGTGAGGAGGCAGTCTGTAGATTTTAAACCTGAGAGGGGGAGAGTGAGGATGCATTCTTGTAGATTTTAAACCTGAGAGGGGGAGAGCGAGGAGGCAGTCTGTAGATTTTAAAGCTGAGCGAGGGAGAGTGAGGAGGCATTCTTGTAGATTTTAAACCTGAGAGAGGGAGAGTGAGGAGGCAGTCTGTAGATTTTAAACCTGAGAGGGGGAGAGTGAGGAGGCAGTCTGTAGATTTTAAACCTGAGAGGGGGAGAGTGAGGAGGCAGTCTGTAG
Organism: Chiloscyllium plagiosum; assembly: GCF_037043375.1. Taxonomy (NCBI): domain Eukaryota; kingdom Metazoa; phylum Chordata; class Chondrichthyes; order Orectolobiformes; family Hemiscylliidae; genus Chiloscyllium; species Chiloscyllium plagiosum. The sequence continues at coordinate 23,344,941 of NW_028270181.1, read as the reverse complement.
ATTTTAAACCTGAGAGAGGGAGAGTGAGGAGGCAGTCTGTAGATTTTAAACCTGAGAGGGGGAGAGTGAGGAGGCAGTCTGTAGATTTTAAACCTGAGAGGGGGAGAGTGAGGAGGCAGTCTGTAGATTTTAAACCTGACAGGGGGAGAGTGAGGAGGCTGTCTTGTAGATTTTAAACGTGAGAGTGAGAAGGCAGTCTTGCAGATTTTAAACCAGAGAGTGAGAAGTCAGTCTTGCAGATTTTAAACCTGAGAGGGGGAGAGTGAGGAGGCAGTCTGTAGATTTTAAACCTGAGAGGGGGAGAGTGAGGAGGCAGTCTTGTAGATTTTAAACCTGAGAGGGGGTGAGTGAGGAGGCAGTCTTGTAGATTTTAAACCTGAGAGGGGGAGAGTGAGGAGGCAGTCTGTAGATTTTAAACCTGAGAGAGGGAGAGTGAGGAGGCATTCATGTAGATTTTAAACCTGAGAGTGAGAAGGCAGTCTTGTAGATTTTAAACCTGAGAGAGGGAGAACCAGAATGCAGTCTTGTAGATTTTAAACCAGAGAGAGGGAGAGTGAGGAGGCAGTCTTGTAGATTTTAAACCTGAGAGGGGGAGAGTGAGAAGGCAGGCTTATAGATTTTAAAACTGAGAGGGGGAGAGTGAGGAGGCAGTCTTGTAGATTTTAAACCTGAGAGTGGGAGAGTGAGGAGGCAGTCTTGCAGGTTTTAAACCTGAGAGTGAGGAGGCAGTCTTGTAGATTTTAAACCTGAGAGTGAGGAGGCAGTCTTATAGATTTTAAACCTGAGAGGGGGAGAGCAAGAAGGCTGTCTTGTAGATTTTAAACCTGAGAGAGGGAGAGTGAGAAGGCAGTCTGTAGATTTTAAACCTGAGAGTGAGGAGGCAGTCTTGTAGATTTTAAACCTGAGAGGGGGACAGTGAGAAGGCAGTCTTGTAGATTTTGAAACTGAGAGGGGGAGAGTGAGGAGGCAGTCTTGTAGATTTTAAACCTGAGAGTGGGAGAGTGAGGAGGCAGTCTTGTAGATTTTAAACCTGAGAGGGTGAGAGTGAGGAGGCAGTCTTGTAGATTTTAAACCTGAGAGGGGAAGAGTGAGAAGGCAGTCTTGTAGATTTTAAACCTGAGAGGGGGAGAGTGAGGAGGCAGTCTTGTAGATTTTAAACCTGAGAGGGGGAGGGTGAGAAGGCAGTCTTGTAGTTTTTAAACCTGAGAGGGGGAGAGTGAAGAGGCAGTCTTGTAGATTTTAAACCTGAGAATGAGAGAGTAAGGAGGCAGTCTTGTAGATTTTAAACCTGAGAGAGGGAGAGTGAGAAGGCAGTCTTGTAGATTTTAAACCTGAGAGGGAGAGAGTAAGGAGGCAGTCATGTAGATTTTAAACCTGAGAGGGGGAGAGTGAGAAGGCAGTCTTGTAGATTTTAAACCTGAGAGGGAGAGAGTAAGGAGGCAGTCTTGTAGATTTTAAACCTGAGAGTGAGAGAGTAAGGAAGCAGTCTTGTAGATTTTAAACCTGAGAGGGGGAGAGTGAGAAGGCAGTCTTGCAGATTTTAAACCTGAGAGGGGGAGAGTGAGGAGGCAGTCTTGTAGATTTTAAACCTGAGAGGGGGAGAGTGAGAAGGCAGTCTTGTAGATTTTAAACCTGAGAGTGAGGAGGCAGTCTTGTAGATTTTAAACCTGAGAGGGGAAGAGTGAGAAGGCAGTCTTGTAGATTTTAAACCTGAGAGGGGGAGAGTGAGGAGGCAGTCTTGTAGATTTTAAACCTGAGAGGGGGAGTGTGAGGAGGCTGTCTTGTAGATTTTAAACCTGAGAGGGGGAGAGTGAGGAGGCAGACTTGTAGATTTTAAACCTGAGAGTGAGAGAGCAAGGAGGCAGTCTTGTAGATTTTAAACCTGAGAGTGAGAAGACAGTCTTGTAGATTTTAAACCTGAGAGAGGGAGAGTGAGGAGGCAGTCTTGCAGATTTTAAACCTGAGACGGGGAGAGCGAGGAGGCAGTCTGTAGATTTTAAACCTGAGAGAGGGAGAGTGAGGAGGCATTCTTGTAGATTTTAAACCTAAGAGAGGGAGAACGAGAAGGCAGTCTTGTAGATTTTAAACCAGAGAGAGGGAGAGTGAGGAGGCAGTCTTGTAGATTTTAAACCTGAGAGGGGGAGAGTGAGAAGGCAGGCTTGTAGATTTTAAAACTGAGAGGGGGAGAGTGAGGAGGCAGTCTTGTAGATTTTAAACCTGAGAGTGGGAGAGTGAGGAGGCAGTCTTGTAGATTTTAAACCTGAGAGTGAGGAGGCAGTCTTGTAGATTTTAAACCTGAGAGTGAGGAGGCAGTCTTATAGATTTTAAACCTGAGAGGGGGAGAGCAAGAAGGCTGTCTTGTAGATTTTAAACCTGAGAGAGGGAGAGTGAGAAGGCAGTCTGTAGATTTTAAACCTGAGAGTGAGGAGGCAGTCTTGTAGATTTTAAACCTGAGAGGGGGACAGTGAGAAGTCAGTCTTGTAGATTTTAAACCTGAGAGGGGGAGAGTGAGGAGGCAGTCTGTAGATTTTAAACCTGAGAGGGGGAGAGTGAGGATGCATTCTTGTAGATTTTAAACCTGAGAGGGGGAGAGCGAGGAGGCAGTCTGTAGATTTTAAACCTGAGAGAGGGAGAGTGAGGAGGCATTCTTGTAGATTTTAAACCTGAGAGAGGGAGAGTGAGGAGGCAGTCTGTAGATTTTAAACCTGAGAGGGGGAGAGTGAGGAGGCAGTCTGTAGATTTTAAACCTGAGAGTGGGAGAGTGAGGAGGCAGTCTGTAGATTTTAAACCTGAGAGGGGGAGAGTGAGGAGGCAGTCTGCAGATTTTAAACCTGACAGGGGGAGAGTGAGGAGGCAGTCTTGTAGATTTTAAACCTGAGAGTGAGAAGGCAGTCTTGCAGATTTTAAACCAGAGAGTGAGAAGGCAGTCTTGCAGATTTTAAACCTGAGAGGGGGAGAGTGAGGAGGCAGTCTGTAGATTTTAAACCTGAGAGTGAGAAGGCAGTCTTGTAGATTTTAAACCTGAGAGAGGGAGAGTGAGGAGGCAGTCTTGCAGATTTTAAACCTGAGACGGGGAGAGCGAGGAGGCAGTCTGTAGATTTTAAACCTGAGAGAGGGAGAGTGAGGAGGCATTCTTGTAGATTTTAAACCTGAGAGAGGGAGAACGAGAAGGCAGTCTTGTAGATTTTAAACCAGAGAGAGGGAGAGTGAGGAGGCAGTCTTGTAGATTTTAAACCTGAGAGGGGGAGAGTGAGGAGGCAGTCTGTAGATTTTAAACCTGAGAGAGGGAGAGTGAGGAGGCATTCATGTAGATTTTAAACCTGAGAGTGAGAAGGCAGTCTTGTAGATTTTAAACCTGAGAGAGGGAGAGTGAGGAGGCAGTCTTGCAGATTTTAAACCTGAGACGGGGAGAGCGAGGAGGCAATCTGTAGATTTTAAACCTGAGAGAGGGAGAGTGAGGAGGCATTCTTGTAGATTTTAAACCTGAGAGAGGGAGAACGAGAAGGCAGTCTTGTAGATTTTAAACCAGAGAGAGGGAGAGTGAGGAGGCAGTCTTGTAGATTTTAAACCTGAGAGGGGGAGAGTGAAAAGGCAGGCTTGTAGATTTTAAAACTGAGAGGGGGAGAGTGAGGAGGCAGTCTTGTAGATTTTAAACCTGAGAGTGGGAGAGTGAGGAGGCAGTCTTGCAGGTTTTAAACCTGAGAGTGAGGAGGCAGTCTTGTAGATTTTAAACCTGAGAGTGAGGAGGCAGTCTTATAGATTTTAAACCTGAGAGTGAGAGAGCAAGAAGGCTGTCTTGTAGATTTTAAACCTGAGAGAGGGAGAGTGAGAAGGCAGTCTGTAGGTTTTAAACCTGAGAGTGAGGAGGCAGTCTTGTAGATTTTAAACCTGAGAGGGGGACAGTGAGAAGGCAGTCTTGTAGATTTTAAAACTGAGAGGGGGAGAGTGAGGAGGCAGTCTTGTAGATTTTAATCCTGAGAGTGGGAGAGTGAGGAGGCAGTCTTGTAGATTTTAAACCTGAGAGGGTAAGAGTGAGGAGGCAGTCTTGTAGATTTTAAACCTGAGAGGGGAAGAGTGAGAAGGCAGTCTTGTAGATTTTAAACCTGAGAGGGGGAGAGTGAGGAGGCAGTCTTGTAGATTTTAAACCTGAGAGGGGGAGAGTGAGGAGGCAGTCTTGTAGATTTTAAACCTGAGAGGGGGAGTGTGAGAAGGCAGTCTTGTAGATTTTAAACCTGAGAGGGGGAGAGTGAAGAGGCAGTCTTGTAGATTTTAAACCTGAGAGTGAGACAGCAAGGAGGCAGTCTTGTAGATTTTAAACGTGAGAATGAGAGAGTAAGGAGGCAGTCTTGTAGATTTAAAACCTGAGAGAGGGAGAGTGAGAAGGCAGTCTTGTAAATTTTAAACCTGAGAATGAGAGAGTAAGGAGGCAGTCTTGTAGATTTTAAACCTGAGAGGGGGAGAGCGAGGAGGCAGTCTGTAGATTTTAAAACTGAGAGAGGGAGAGTGAGGAGGCAGTCTTGCAGATTTTAAACCTGAGACGGGGAGAGCGAGGAGGCAGTCTGTAGATTTTAAACCTGAGAGAGGGAGAGTGAGGAGGCATTCTTGTAGATTTTAAACCTAAGAGAGGGAGAACGAGAAGGCAGTCTTGTAGATTTTAAACCAGAGAGAGGGAGAGTGAGGAGGCAGTCTTGTAGATTTTAAACCTGAGAGGGGGAGAGTGAGAAGGCAGGCTTGTAGATTTTAAAACTGAGAGGGGGAGAGTGAGGAGGCAGTCTTGTAGATTTTAAACCTGAGAGTGGGAGAGTGAGGAGGCAGTCTTGTAGATTTTAAACCTGAGAGTGAGGAGGCAGTCTTGTAGATTTTAAACCTGAGAGTGAGGAGGCAGTCTTGTAGATTTTAAACCTGAGAGTGAGGAGGCAGTCTTATAGATTTTAAACCTGAGAGGGGGAGAGCAAGAAGGCTGTCTTGTAGATTTTAAACCTGAGAGAGGGAGAGTGAGAAGGCAGTCTGTAGATTTTAAACCTGAGAGTGAGGAGGCAGTATTGTAGATTTTAAACCTGAGAGGGGGAGAGTGAGGAGGCAGTCTGTAGATTTTAAACATGAGAGGGGGAGAGTGAGGAGGCAGTCTGTAGATTTTAAACCTGAGAGAGGGAGAGTGAGGAGGCATTCTTGTAGATTTTAAACCTGAGAGAGGGCGAGTGAGGAGGCAGTCTGTAGATTTTAAACCTGAGAGGGGGAGAGTGAGGAGGCAGTCTGTAGATTTTAAACCTGAGAGGGGGAGAGTGAGGAGGCAGTCTGTAGATTTTAAACCTGAGAGAGGGAGAGTGAGGAGGCAGTCTGTAGATTTTAAACCTGAGAGGGGGAGAGTGAGGAGGCAGTCTGTAGATTTTAAACCTGAGAGGGGGAGAGTGAGGAGGCAGTCTGTAGATTTTAAACCTGACAGGGGGAGAGTGAGGAGGCAGTCTTGTAGATTTTAAACGTGAGAGTGAGAAGGCAGTCTTGCAGATTTTAAACCAGAGAGTGAGAAGGCAGTCTTGCAGATTTTAAACCTGAGAGGGGGAGAGTGAGGAGGCAGTCTGTAGATTTTAAACCTGAGAGGGGGAGAGTGAGGAGGCAGTCTTGTAGATTTTAAACCTGAGAGGGGGAGAGTGAGGAGGCAGTCTTGTAGATTTTAAACCTGAGAGGGGGAGAGTGAGGAGGCAGTCTGTAGATTTTAAACCTGAGAGAGGGAGAGTGAGGAGGCATTCATGTAGATTTTAAACCTGAGAGTGAGAAGGCAGTCTTGTAGATTTTAAACCTGAGAGAGGGAGAACCAGAATGCAGTCTTGTAGATTTTAAACCAGAGAGAGGGAGAGTGAGGAGGCAGTCTTGCAGGTTTTAAACCTGAGAGTGAGGAGGCAGTCTTATAGATTTTAAACCTGAGAGGGGGAGAGTGAGAAGGCAGGCTTATAGATTTTAAAACTGAGAGGGGGAGAGTGAGGAGGCAGTCTTGTAGATTTTAAACCTGAGAGTGGGAGAGTGAGGAGGCAGTCTTGCAGGTTTTAAACCTGAGAGTGAGGAGGCAGTCTTGTAGATTTTAAACCTGAGAGTGAGGAGGCAGTCTTATAGATTTTAAACCTGAGAGGGGGAGAGCAAGAAGGCTGTCTTGTAGATTTTAAACCTGAGAGAGGGAGAGTGAGAAGGCAGTCTGTAGATTTTAAACCTGAGAATGAGGTGGCAGTCTTGCAGATTTTAAACCTGAGAGGGGGAGAGCGAGAAGGCTGTCTTGTAGATTTTAAACCTGAGAGAGGGAGAGTGAGGAGGCAGTTTTTGCAGGTTTTAAACCTGAGAGTGAGGTGGCAGTCTTGCAGATTTTAAACCTGAGAGGGGGAGAGTGAGAAAGCAGTCTTCTAAATTTTAAACCTGAGAGAGGGAGAGTGAGGAGGCAGTCTTGTAGACTTTAAACCTGAGAGCGAGGAGGCAGTCTTGTAGATTTTAAACCTGAGAGTGAGGAGGCAGTCTTGTAGATTTTAAGCCTGAGAGTGAGGAGGCAGTCTTGTAGATTTTAAACCTGAGATGGGGAGAGTGAGGAGGCAGTCTGTAGATTTTAAACCTGAGAGAGGGAGAGTGAGGAGGCAGTCTTGGAGATTTTAAACCTGAGAGTGAGAGAGTAAGGAGGCAGTCTTGTAGATTTTAAACCTGAGAGGGGGAGAGTGAGGAGGCAGTCTTGTAGATTTTAAACCTGAGAGGGGGAGAGTGAGGAGGCAGTCTTGTAGATTTTAAACCTGAGAGTGGGAGAGTGAGGAGGCAGTCTTGTAGATTTTAAACCTGAGAGAGGGAGAGTGAGGAGGCAGTCTTGTAGATTTTAAACCTGAGAGAGGGAGAGTGAGGAGGCATTCTTGTAGATTTTAAACCTGAGAGTGAGAAGGCAGTCTTGTAGATTTTAAACCTGAGAGGGGGAGAGTGAGGAGGCAGTCTGTAGATTTTAAACCTGAGAGGGGGAGAGTGAGGATGCATTCTTGTAGATTTTAAACCTGAGAGGGGGAGAGCGAGGAGGCAGTCTGTAGATTTTAAAGCTGAGCGAGGGAGAGTGAGGAGGCATTCTTGTAGATTTTAAACCTGAGAGAGGGAGAGTGAGGAGGCAGTCTGTAGATTTTAAACCTGAGAGGGGGAGAGTGAGGAGGCAGTCTGTAGATTTTAAACCTGAGAGGGGGAGAGTGAGGAGGCAGTCTGTAGATTTTAAACCTGAGAGAGGGAGAGTGAGGAGGCAGTCTGTAGATTTTAAACCTGAGAGGGGGAGAGTGAGGAGGCAGTCTGTAGATTTTAAACCTGAGAGGGGGAGAGTGAGGAGGCAGTCTGTAGATTTTAAACCTGACAGGGGGAGAGTGAGGAGGCTGTCTTGTAGATTTTAAACGTGAGAGTGAGAAGGCAGTCTTGCAGATTTTAAACCAGAGAGTGAGAAGTCAGTCTTGCAGATTTTAAACCTGAGAGGGGGAGAGTGAGGAGGCAGTCTGTAGATTTTAAACCTGAGAGGGGGAGAGTGAGGAGGCAGTCTTGTAGATTTTAAACCTGAGAGGGGGTGAGTGAGGAGGCAGTCTTGTAGATTTTAAACCTGAGAGGGGGAGAGTGAGGAGGCAGTCTGTAGATTTTAAACCTGAGAGAGGGAGAGTGAGGAGGCATTCATGTAGATTTTAAACCTGAGAGTGAGAAGGCAGTCTTGTAGATTTTAAACCTGAGAGAGGGAGAACCAGAATGCAGTCTTGTAGATTTTAAACCAGAGAGAGGGAGAGTGAGGAGGCAGTCTTGTAGATTTTAAACCTGAGAGGGGGAGAGTGAGAAGGCAGGCTTATAGATTTTAAAACTGAGAGGGGGAGAGTGAGGAGGCAGTCTTGTAGATTTTAAACCTGAGAGTGGGAGAGTGAGGAGGCAGTCTTGCAGGTTTTAAACCTGAGAGTGAGGAGGCAGTCTTGTAGATTTTAAACCTGAGAGTGAGGAGGCAGTCTTATAGATTTTAAACCTGAGAGGGGGAGAGCAAGAAGGCTGTCTTGTAGATTTTAAACCTGAGAGAGGGAGAGTGAGAAGGCAGTCTGTAGATTTTAAACCTGAGAGTGAGGAGGCAGTCTTGTAGATTTTAAACCTGAGAGGGGGACAGTGAGAAGGCAGTCTTGTAGATTTTGAAACTGAGAGGGGGAGAGTGAGGAGGCAGTCTTGTAGATTTTAAACCTGAGAGTGGGAGAGTGAGGAGGCAGTCTTGTAGATTTTAAACCTGAGAGGGTGAGAGTGAGGAGGCAGTCTTGTAGATTTTAAACCTGAGAGGGGAAGAGTGAGAAGGCAGTCTTGTAGATTTTAAACCTGAGAGGGGGAGAGTGAGGAGGCAGTCTTGTAGATTTTAAACCTGAGAGGGGGAGGGTGAGAAGGCAGTCTTGTAGTTTTTAAACCTGAGAGGGGGAGAGTGAAGAGGCAGTCTTGTAGATTTTAAACCTGAGAATGAGAGAGTAAGGAGGCAGTCTTGTAGATTTTAAACCTGAGAGAGGGAGAGTGAGAAGGCAGTCTTGTAGATTTTAAACCTGAGAGGGAGAGAGTAAGGAGGCAGTCATGTAGATTTTAAACCTGAGAGGGGGAGAGTGAGAAGGCAGTCTTGTAGATTTTAAACCTGAGAGGGAGAGAGTAAGGAGGCAGTCTTGTAGATTTTAAACCTGAGAGTGAGAGAGTAAGGAAGCAGTCTTGTAGATTTTAAACCTGAGAGGGGGAGAGTGAGAAGGCAGTCTTGCAGATTTTAAACCTGAGAGGGGGAGAGTGAGGAGGCAGTCTTGTAGATTTTAAACCTGAGAGGGGGAGAGTGAGAAGGCAGTCTTGTAGATTTTAAACCTGAGAGTGAGGAGGCAGTCTTGTAGATTTTAAACCTGAGAGGGGAAGAGTGAGAAGGCAGTCTTGTAGATTTTAAACCTGAGAGGGGGAGAGTGAGGAGGCAGTCTTGTAGATTTTAAACCTGAGAGGGGGAGTGTGAGGAGGCTGTCTTGTAGATTTTAAACCTGAGAGGGGGAGAGTGAGGAGGCAGACTTGTAGATTTTAAACCTGAGAGTGAGAGAGCAAGGAGGCAGTCTTGTAGATTTTAAACCTGAGAGTGAGAAGACAGTCTTGTAGATTTTAAACCTGAGAGAGGGAGAGTGAGGAGGCAGTCTTGCAGATTTTAAACCTGAGACGGGGAGAGCGAGGAGGCAGTCTGTAGATTTTAAACCTGAGAGAGGGAGAGTGAGGAGGCATTCTTGTAGATTTTAAACCTAAGAGAGGGAGAACGAGAAGGCAGTCTTGTAGATTTTAAACCAGAGAGAGGGAGAGTGAGGAGGCAGTCTTGTAGATTTTAAACCTGAGAGGGGGAGAGTGAGAAGGCAGGCTTGTAGATTTTAAAACTGAGAGGGGGAGAGTGAGGAGGCAGTCTTGTAGATTTTAAACCTGAGAGTGGGAGAGTGAGGAGGCAGTCTTGTAGATTTTAAACCTGAGAGTGAGGAGGCAGTCTTGTAGATTTTAAACCTGAGAGTGAGGAGGCAGTCTTATAGATTTTAAACCTGAGAGGGGGAGAGCAAGAAGGCTGTCTTGTAGATTTTAAACCTGAGAGAGGGAGAGTGAGAAGGCAGTCTGTAGATTTTAAACCTGAGAGTGAGGAGGCAGTCTTGTAGATTTTAAACCTGAGAGGGGGACAGTGAGAAGTCAGTCTTGTAGATTTTAAACCTGAGAGGGGGAGAGTGAGGAGGCAGTCTGTAGATTTTAAACCTGAGAGGGGGAGAGTGAGGATGCATTCTTGTAGATTTTAAACCTGAGAGGGGGAGAGCGAGGAGGCAGTCTGTAGATTTTAAACCTGAGAGAGGGAGAGTGAGGAGGCATTCTTGTAGATTTTAAACCTGAGAGAGGGAGAGTGAGGAGGCAGTCTGTAGATTTTAAACCTGAGAGGGGGAGAGTGAGGAGGCAGTCTGTAGATTTTAAACCTGAGAGTGGGAGAGTGAGGAGGCAGTCTGTAGATTTTAAACCTGAGAGGGGGAGAGTGAGGAGGCAGTCTGCAGATTTTAAACCTGACAGGGGGAGAGTGAGGAGGCAGTCTTGTAGATTTTAAACCTGAGAGTGAGAAGGCAGTCTTGCAGATTTTAAACCAGAGAGTGAGAAGGCAGTCTTGCAGATTTTAAACCTGAGAGGGGGAGAGTGAGGAGGCAGTCTGTAGATTTTAAACCTGAGAGTGAGAAGGCAGTCTTGTAGATTTTAAACCTGAGAGAGGGAGAGTGAGGAGGCAGTCTTGCAGATTTTAAACCTGAGACGGGGAGAGCGAGGAGGCAGTCTGTAGATTTTAAACCTGAGAGAGGGAGAGTGAGGAGGCATTCTTGTAGATTTTAAACCTGAGAGAGGGAGAACGAGAAGGCAGTCTTGTAGATTTTAAACCAGAGAGAGGGAGAGTGAGGAGGCAGTCTTGTAGATTTTAAACCTGAGAGGGGGAGAGTGAGGAGGCAGTCTGTAGATTTTAAACCTGAGAGAGGGAGAGTGAGGAGGCATTCATGTAGATTTTAAACCTGAGAGTGAGAAGGCAGTCTTGTAGATTTTAAACCTGAGAGAGGGAGAGTGAGGAGGCAGTCTTGCAGATTTTAAACCTGAGACGGGGAGAGCGAGGAGGCAATCTGTAGATTTTAAACCTGAGAGAGGGAGAGTGAGGAGGCATTCTTGTAGATTTTAAACCTGAGAGAGGGAGAACGAGAAGGCAGTCTTGTAGATTTTAAACCAGAGAGAGGGAGAGTGAGGAGGCAGTCTTGTAGATTTTAAACCTGAGAGGGGGAGAGTGAAAAGGCAGGCTTGTAGATTTTAAAACTGAGAGGGGGAGAGTGAGGAGGCAGTCTTGTAGATTTTAAACCTGAGAGTGGGAGAGTGAGGAGGCAGTCTTGCAGGTTTTAAACCTGAGAGTGAGGAGGCAGTCTTGTAGATTTTAAACCTGAGAGTGAGGAGGCAGTCTTATAGATTTTAAACCTGAGAGTGAGAGAGCAAGAAGGCTGTCTTGTAGATTTTAAACCTGAGAGAGGGAGAGTGAGAAGGCAGTCTGTAGGTTTTAAACCTGAGAGTGAGGAGGCAGTCTTGTAGATTTTAAACCTGAGAGGGGGACAGTGAGAAGGCAGTCTTGTAGATTTTAAAACTGAGAGGGGGAGAGTGAGGAGGCAGTCTTGTAGATTTTAATCCTGAGAGTGGGAGAGTGAGGAGGCAGTCTTGTAGATTTTAAACCTGAGAGGGTAAGAGTGAGGAGGCAGTCTTGTAGATTTTAAACCTGAGAGGGGAAGAGTGAGAAGGCAGTCTTGTAGATTTTAAACCTGAGAGGGGGAGAGTGAGGAGGCAGTCTTGTAGATTTTAAACCTGAGAGGGGGAGAGTGAGGAGGCAGTCTTGTAGATTTTAAACCTGAGAGGGGGAGTGTGAGAAGGCAGTCTTGTAGATTTTAAACCTGAGAGGGGGAGAGTGAAGAGGCAGTCTTGTAGATTTTAAACCTGAGAGTGAGACAGCAAGGAGGCAGTCTTGTAGATTTTAAACGTGAGAATGAGAGAGTAAGGAGGCAGTCTTGTAGATTTAAAACCTGAGAGAGGGAGAGTGAGAAGGCAGTCTTGTAAATTTTAAACCTGAGAATGAGAGAGTAAGGAGGCAGTCTTGTAGATTTTAAACCTGAGAGGGGGAGAGCGAGGAGGCAGTCTGTAGATTTTAAAACTGAGAGAGGGAGAGTGAGGAGGCAGTCTTGCAGATTTTAAACCTGAGACGGGGAGAGCGAGGAGGCAGTCTGTAGATTTTAAACCTGAGAGAGGGAGAGTGAGGAGGCATTCTTGTAGATTTTAAACCTAAGAGAGGGAGAACGAGAAGGCAGTCTTGTAGATTTTAAACCAGAGAGAGGGAGAGTGAGGAGGCAGTCTTGTAGATTTTAAACCTGAGAGGGGGAGAGTGAGAAGGCAGGCTTGTAGATTTTAAAACTGAGAGGGGGAGAGTGAGGAGGCAGTCTTGTAGATTTTAAACCTGAGAGTGGGAGAGTGAGGAGGCAGTCTTGTAGATTTTAAACCTGAGAGTGAGGAGGCAGTCTTGTAGATTTTAAACCTGAGAGTGAGGAGGCAGTCTTGTAGATTTTAAACCTGAGAGTGAGGAGGCAGTCTTATAGATTTTAAACCTGAGAGGGGGAGAGCAAGAAGGCTGTCTTGTAGATTTTAAACCTGAGAGAGGGAGAGTGAGAAGGCAGTCTGTAGATTTTAAACCTGAGAGTGAGGAGGCAGTCTTGTAGATTTTAAACCTGAGAGGGGGACAGTGAGAAGGCAGTCTTGTAGATTTTAAACCTGAGAGGGGGAGAGTGAGGAGGCAGTCTGTAGATTTTAAACCTGAGAGGGGGAGAGTGAGGATGCATTCTTGTAGATTTTAAACCTGAGAGGGGGAGAGCGAGGAGGCAGTCTGTAGATTTTAAACCTGAGAGAGGGAGAGTGAGGAGGCATTCTTGTAGATTTTAAACCTGAGAGAGGGAGAGTGAGGAGGCAGTCTGTAGATTTTAAACCTGAGAGGGGGAGAATGAGGAGGCAGTCTGTAGATTTTAAACCTGAGAGTGGGAGAGTGAGGAGGCAGTCTGTAGATTTTAAACCTGAGAGGGGGAGAGTGAGGAGGCAGTCTGCAGATTTTAAACCTGACAGGGGGAGAGTGAGGAGGCAGTCTTGTAGATTTTAAACCTGAGAGTGAGAAGGCAGTCTTGCAGATTTTAAACCAGAGAGTGAGAAGGCAGTCTTGCAGATTTTAAACCTGAGAGGGGGAGAGTGAGGAGGCAGTCTGTAGATTTTAAACCTGAGAGTGAGAAGGCAGTCTTGTAGATTTTAAACCTGAGAGAGGGAGAGTGAGGAGGCAGTCTTGCAGATTTTAAACCTGAGACGGGGAGAGCGAGGAGGCAGTCTGTAGATTTTAAACCTGAGAGAGGGAGAGTGAGGAGGCATTCTTGTAGATTTTAAACCTGAGAGAGGGAGAACGAGAAGGCAGTCTTGTAGATTTTAAACCAGAGAGAGGGAGAGTGAGGAGGCAGTCTTGTAGATTTTAAACCTGAGAGGGGGAGAGTGAGGAGGCAGTCTGTAGATTTTAAACCTGAGAGAGGGAGAGTGAGGAGGCATTCATGTAGATTTTAAACCTGAGAGTGAGAAGGCAGTCTTGTAGATTTTAAACCTGAGAGAGGGAGAGTGAGGAGGCAGTCTTGCAGATTTTAAACCTGAGACGGGGAGAGCGAGGAGGCAATCTGTAGATTTTAAACCAGAGAGAGGGAGAGTGAGGAGGCAGTCTTGTAGATTTTAAACCTGAGAGGGGGAGAGTGAGGAGGCAGTCTGTAGATTTTAAACCTGAGAGAGGGAGAGTGAGGAGGCATTCATGTAGATTTTAAACCTGAGAGTGAGAAGGCAGTCTTGTAGATTTTAAACCTGAGAGAGGGAGAGTGAGGAGGCAGTCTTGCAGATTTTAAACCTGAGACGGGGAGAGTGAGGAGGCAGTTTTGTAGATTTTAAACCTGAGAGGGTAAGAGTGAGGAGGCAGTCTTGTAGATTTTAAACGTGAGAATGAGAGAGTAAGGAGGCAGTCTTATAGATTTAAAACCTGAGAGAGGGAGAGTGAGAAGGCACTCTTGTAAATTTTAAACCTGAGAATGAGAGAGTAAGGAGGCAGTCTTGTAGATTTTAAACCTGAGAGGGGGAGAGTGAGGAGGCAGTCTGTAGATTTTAAAACTGAGAGAGGGAGAGTGAGGAGGCAGTCTTGCAGATTTTAAACCTGAGACGGGGAGAGCGAGGAGGCAGTCTGTAGATTTTAAACCTGAGAGAGGGAGAGTGAGGAGGCATTCTTGTAGATTTTAAACCTAAGAGAGGGAGAACGAGAAGGCAGTCTTGTAGATTTTAAACCAGAGAGAGGGAGAGTGAGGAGGCAGTCTTGTAGATTTTAAACCTGAGAGGGGGAGAGTGAGAAGGCAGGCTTGTAGATTTTAAAACTGAGAGGGTGAGAGTGAGGAGGCAGTCTTGTAGATTTTAAACCTGAGAGTGGGAGAGTGAGGAGGCAGTCTTGTAGATTTTAAACCTGAGAGTGAGGAGGCAGTCTTGTAGATTTTAAACCTGAGAGTGAGGAGGCAGTCTTATAGATTTTAAACCTGAGAGGGGGAGAGCAAGAAGGCTGTCTTGTAGATTTTAAACCTGAGAGAGGGAGAGTGAGAAGGCAGTCTGTAGATTTTAAACCTGAGAGTGAGGAGGCAGTCTTGTAGATTTTAAACCTGAGAGGGGGACAGTGAGAAGGCAGTCTTGTAGATTTTAAACCTGAGAGGGGGAGAGTGAGGAGGCAGTCTGTAGATTTTAAACCTGAGAGGGGGAGAGTGAGGATGCATTCTTGTAGATTTTAAACCTGAGAGGGGGAGAGCGAGGAGGCAGTCTGTAGATTTTAAACCTGAGAGAGGGAGAGTGAGGAGGCATTCTTGTAGATTTTAAACCTGAGAGAGGGAGAGTGAGGAGGCAGTCTGTAGATTTTAAACCTGAGAGGGGGAGAGTGAGGAGGCAGTCTGTAGATTTTAAACCTGAGAGTGGGAGAGTGAGGAGGCAGTCTGTAGATTTTAAACCTGAGAGGGGGAGAGTGAGGAGGCAGTCTGCAGATTTTAAACCTGACAGGGGGAGAGTGAGGAGGCAGTCTTGTAGATTTTAAACCTGAGAGTGAGAAGGCAGTCTTGCAGATTTTAAACCAGAGAGTGAGAAGGCAGTCTTGCAGATTTTAAACCTGAGAGGGGGAGAGTGAGGAGGCAGTCTTGTAGATTTTAAACCTGAGAGTGAGAAGGCAGTCTTGTAGATTTTAAACCTGAGAGTGAGAAGGCAGTCTTGTAGATTTTAAACCTGAGAGAGGGAGAGTGAGGAGGCAGTCTTGCAGATTTTAAACCTGAGACGGGGAGAGCGAGGAGGCAGTCTGTAGATTTTAAACCTGAGAGAGGGAGAGTGAGGAGGCATTCTTGTAGATTTTAAAACTGAGAGAGGGAGAACGAGAAGGCAGTCTTGTAGATTTTAAACCAGAGAGAGGGAGAGTGAGGAGGCAGTCTTGTAGATTTTAAACCTGAGAGGGGGAGAGTGAGGAGGCAGTCTGTAGATTTTAAACCTGAGAGAGGGAGAGTGAGGAGGCATTCATGTAGATTTTAAACCTGAGAGTGAGAAGGCAGTCTTGTAGATTTTAAACCTGAGAGAGGGAGAGTGAGGAGGCAGTCTTGCAGATTTTAAACCTGAGACGGGGAGAGCGAGGAGGCAATCTGTAGATTTTAAACCTGAGAGAGGGAGAGTGAGGAGGCATTCTTGTTGATTTTAAACCTGAGAGAGGGAGAACGAGAAGGCAGTCTTGTAGATTTTAAACCAGAGAGAGGGAGAGTGAGGAGGCAGTCTTGTAGATTTTAAACCTGAGAGGGGGAGAGTGAGAAGGCAGGCTTGTAGATTTTAAAACTGAGAGGGGGAGAGTGAGGAGGCAGTCTTGTAGATTTTAAACCTGAGAGTGGGAGAGTGAGGAGGCAGTCTTGCAGGTTTTAAACCTGAGAGTGAGGAGGCAGTCTTGTAGATTTTAAACCTGAGAGAGGGAGAGTGAGGAGGCATTCTTGTAGATTTTAAACCTGAGAGAGGGAGAACGAGAAGGCAGTCTTGTAGATTTTAAACCAGAGAGAGGGAGAGTGAGGAGGCAGTCTTGTAGATTTTAAACCTGAGAGGGGGAGAGTGAGGAGGCAGTCTGTAGATTTTAAACCTGAGAGAGGGAGAGTGAGGAGGCATTCATGTAGATTTTAAACCTGAGAGTGAGAAGGCAGTCTTGTAGATTTTAAACCTGAGAGAGGGAGAGTGAGGAGGCAGTCTTGCAGATTTTAAACCTGAGACGGGGAGAGTGAGGAGGCAGTCTTGTAGATTTTAAACCTGAGAGGGTAAGAGTGAGGAGGCAGTCTTGTAGATTTTAAACCTGAGAGGGGAAGAGTGAGAAGGCAGTCTTGTAGATTTTAAACCTGAGAGGGGGAGAGTGAGGAGGCAGTCTTGTAGATTTTAAACCTGAGAGGGGGAGAGTGAGGAGGCAGTCTTGTAGATTTTAAACCTGAGAGGGGGAGTGTGAGAAGGCAGTCTTGTAGATTTTAAACCTGAGAGGGGGAGAGTGAAGAGGCAGTCTTGTAGATTTTAAACCTGAGAGTGAGACAGCAAGGAGGCAGTCTTGTAGATTTTAAACGTGAGAATGAGAGAGTAAGGAGGCAGTCTTGTAGATTTAAAACCTGAGAGAGGGAGAGTGAGAAGGCAGTCTTGTAAATTTTAAACCTGAGAATGAGAGAGTAAGGAGGCAGTCTTGTAGATTTTAAACCTGAGAGGGGGAGAGCGAGGAGGCAGTCTGTAGATTTTAAACCTGAGAGAGGGAGAGTGAGGAGGCAGTCTTGCAGATTTTAAACCTGAGACGGGGAGAGCGAGGAGGCAGTCTGTAGATTTTAAACCTGAGAGAGGGAGAGTGAGGAGGCATTCTTGTAGATTTTAAACCTAAGAGAGGGAGAACGAGAAGGCAGTCTTGTAGATTTTAAACCAGAGAGTGGGAGAGTGAGGAGGCAGTCTTGTAGATTTTAAACCTGAGAGGGGGAGAGTGAGAAGGCAGGCTTGTAGATTTTAAAACTGAGAGGGGGAGAGTGAGGAGGCAGTCTTGTAGATTTTAAACCTGAGAGTGGGAGAGTGAGGAGGCAGTCTTGTAGATTTTAAACCTGAGAGTGAGGAGGCAGTCTTGTAGATTTTAAACCTGAGAGTGAGGAGGCAGTCTTATAGATTTTAAACCTGAGAGGGGGAGAGCAAGAAGGCTGTCTTGTAGATTTTAAACCTGAGAGAGGGAGAGTGAGAAGGCAGTCTGTAGATTTTAAACCTGAGAGTGAGGAGGCAGTCTTGTAGATTTTAAACCTGAGAGGGGGACAGTGAGAAGGCAGTCTTGTAGATTTTAAACCTGAGAGGGGGAGAGTGAGGAGGCAGTCTGTAGATTTTAAACCTGAGAGGGGGAGAGTGAGGATGCATTCTTGTAGATTTTAAACCTGAGAGGGGGAGAGCGAGGAGGCAGTCTGTAGATTTTAAACCTGAGAGAGAGAGAGTGAGTAGGTATTCTTGTAGATTTTAAACCTGAGAGAGGGAGAGTGAGGAGGCAGTCTGTAGATTTTAAACCTGAGAGGGGGAGAGTGAGGAGGCAGTCTGTAGATTTTAAACCTGAGAGGGGGAGAGTGAGGAGGCAGTCTGTAGATTTTAAACCTGAGAGGGGGAGAGTGAGGAGGCAGTCTGTAGATTTTAAACCTGACAGGGGGAGAGTGAGGAGGCAGTCTTGTAGATTTTAAACCTGAGAGTGAGAAGGCAGTCTTGCAGATTTTAAACCAGAGAGTGAGAAGGCAGTCTTGCAGATTTTAAACCTGAGAGGGGGAGAGTGAGGAGGCAGTCTGTAGATTTTAAACCTGAGAGTGAGAAGGCAGTCTTGTAGATTTTAAACCTGAGAGAGGGAGAGTGAGGAGGCAGTCTTGCAGATTTTAAACCTGAGACGGGGAGAGCGAGGAGGCAGTCTGTAGATTTTAAACCTGAGAGAGGGAGAGTGAGGAGGCATTCTTGTAGATTTTAAACCTGAGAGAGGGAGAACGAGAAGGCAGTCTTGTAGATTTTAAACCAGAGAGAGGGAGAGTGAGGAGGCAGTCTTGTAGATTTTAAACCTGAGAGGGGGAGA
This sequence comes from Chiloscyllium plagiosum, assembly GCF_037043375.1. Classification (NCBI taxonomy): domain Eukaryota; kingdom Metazoa; phylum Chordata; class Chondrichthyes; order Orectolobiformes; family Hemiscylliidae; genus Chiloscyllium; species Chiloscyllium plagiosum. The sequence goes on along the minus strand of NW_028270181.1, from coordinate 23,327,225 downwards.
GTGAGGAGGCAGTCTGTAGATTTTAAACCTGAGAGAGGGAGAGTGAGGAGGCATTCATGTAGATTTTAAACCTGAGAGTGAGAAGGCAGTCTTGTAGATTTTAAACCTGAGAGAGGGAGAGTGAGGAGGCAGTCTTGCAGATTTTAAACCTGAGACGGGGAGAGCGAGGAGGCAGTCTGTAGATTTTAAACCTGAGAGAGGGAGAGTGAGGAGGCATTCTTGTAGATTTTAAACCTGAGAGAGGGAGAGCGAGAAGGCAGTCTTGTAGATTTTAAACCAGAGAGAGGGAGAGTGAGGAGGCAGTCTTGTAGATTTTAAACCTGAGAGGGGGAGAGTGAGAAGGCAGGCTTGTAGATTTTCAAACTGAGAGGGGGAGAGTGAGGAGGCAGTCTTGTAGATTTTAAACCTGAGAGTGGGAGAGTGAGGAGGCAGTCTTGCAGGTTTTAAACCTGAGAGTGAGGAGGCAGTCTTGTAGATTTTAAACCTGAGAGTGAGGAGGCAGTCTTATAGATTTTAAACCTGAGAGTGAGAGAGCAAGAAGGCTGTCTTGTAGATTTTAAACCTGAGAGAGGGAGAGTGAGAAGGCAGTCTGTAGGTTTTAAACCTGAGAGTGAGGAGGCAGTCTTGTAGATTTTAAACCTGAGAGGGGGACAGTGAGAAGGCAGTCTTGTAGATTTTAAAACTGAGAGGGGGAGAGTGAGGAGGCAGTCTTGTAGATTTTAATCCTGAGAGTGGGAGAGTGAGGAGGCAGTCTTGTAGATTTTAAACCTGAGAGGGTAAGAGTGAGGAGGCAGTCTTGTAGATTTTAAACCTGAGAGGGGAAGAGTGAGAAGGCAGTCTTGTAGATTTTAAACCTGAGAGGGGGAGAGTGAGGAGGCAGTCTTGTAGATTTTAAACCTGAGAGGGGGAGAGTGAGGAGGCAGTCTTGTAGATTTTAAACCTGAGAGGGGGAGTGTGAGAAGGCAGTCTTGTAGATTTTAAACCTGAGAGGGGGAGAGTGAAGAGGCAGTCTTGTAGATTTTAAACCTGAGAGTGAGACAGCAAGGAGGCAGTCTTGTAGATTTTAAACGTGAGAATGAGAGAGTAAGGAGGCAGTCTTGTAGATTTAAAACCTGAGAGAGGGAGAGTGAGAAGGCAGTCTTGTAAATTTTAAACCTGAGAATGAGAGAGTAAGGAGGCAGTCTTGTAGATTTTAAACCTGAGAGTGAGAGAGTGAGAAGGCAGTCTTGTAGATTTTAAACCTGAGAGGGAGAGAGGAAGGAGGCAGTCTTGTAGATTTTAAACCTGAGAGGGGGAGAGTGAGAAGGCAGTCTTGTAGATTTTAAACCTGAGAGGGAGAGAGTAAGGAGGCAGTCTTATAGATTTTAAACCTGAGAGGGGGAGAGCAAGAAGGCTGTCTTGTAGATTTTAAACCTGAGAGAGGGAGAGTGAGAAGGCAGTCTGTAGATTTTAAACCTGAGAGTGAGGAGGCAGTCTTGTAGATTTTAAACCTGAGAGGGGGACAGTGAGAGGGCAGTCTTGTAGATTTTAAAACTGAGAGGGGGGAGAGTGAGGAGGCAGTCTTGTAGATTTTAAACCTGAGAGTGGGAGAGTGAGGAGGCAGTCTTGTAGATTTTAAACCTGAGAGGGTGAGAATGAGGAGGCAGTCTTGTAGATTTTAAACCTGAGAGGGGGAGAGTGAGGAGGCAGTCTTGTAGATTTTAAACCTGAGAGGGGGAGAGTGAGGAGGCAGTCTTGTCGATTTTAAACCTGAGAGGGGGAGAGTGAGGAGGCAGTCTTGTAGATTTTAAACCTGAGAGGGGGAGTGTGAGAAGGCAGTCTTGTAGATTTTAAACCTGAGAGGGGGAGAGTGAGGAGGCAGTCTTGTAGATTTTAAACCTGAGAGTGAGAGAGCAAGGAGGCAGTCTTGTAGATTTTAAACGTGAGAATGAGAGAGTAAGGAGGCAGTCTTGTAGATTTTAAACCTGAGAGTGAGAGAGTGAGAAGGCAGTCTTGTAGATTTTAAACCTGAGAGGGAGAGAGTAAGGAGGCAGTCTTGTAGATTTTAAACCTGAGAGGGAGAGAGTAAGGAGGCAGTCTTGTAGATTTTAAACCTGAGAGTGAGAGAGTAAGGAGGCAGTCTTGTAGATTTTAAACCTGAGAGGGGGAGAGTGAGAAGGCAGTCTTGCAGATTTTAAACCTGAGAGGGGGAGAGTAAGGAGGCAATCTTGTAGATTTTATACCTGAGAGTGAGAGAGTAAGGAGGCAGTCTTGTAGATTTTAAACCTGAGAGTGAGAGAGTAAGGAGGCAGTCTTGTAGATTTTAAACCTGAGAGGGGGAGAGTGAGAAGGCAGTCTTGTAGATTTTAAACCTGAGAGTGAGGAAGCAGTCTTGTAGATTTTAAACCTGAGAGGGGGAGAGTAAGGAGTAAGTCTTGTAGATTTTAAACCTGAGAGTGAGAGGGGAAGGAGGCAGTCTTGTAGATTTTAAACCTGAGAGGGGGAGAGTGAGGAGGCAGTCTTGTAGATTTTAAACCTGAGAGGGGGAGAGAGAGAAGGCAGTCTTGTAGATTTTAAACCTGAGAGTGAGAAAGTGAGAAGGCAGTCTTGTAGATTTTAAACCTGAGAGGGGGAGAGTGAGGAGGCAGTCTTGTAGATTTTAAACCTGAGAGTGAGAGAGTGAGAAGGCAGTCTTGTAGATTTTAAACCTGAGAGGGGGAGAGTGAGGAGGCAGTCTTGTAGATTTTAAACCTGAGAGAGGGAGAGTGAGGAGGCAGTCTTGTAGATTTTAAACCTGAGAGGGGGAGAGTGAGGAGGCAGTCTTGTAGATTTTAAACCTGAGAGTGAGGATGCAGTCTTGTAGATTTTAAACCTGAGAGGGGGAGAGTGAGGAGGCAGTCTTGTAGATTTTTACCCTGAGAGGGGGAGAGTCAGGAGGAGGCAGTCTTGTCGATTTTAAACCTGAGAGTGAGGAGACAGTCTTGTAGATTTTAAACCTGAGCGAGAGTGGAGGCAGTCTTGTAGATTTAAACCTGAGAGGGGGAGAGTGAGGAGCCTACCTTGTAGATTTTAAACCTGAGAGTGAAGAGGCAGTCTATTAGATTTTAAACCTGAGAGGGGGAGAGTGAGGAGGCAGTCTTGTCGATTTTAAACCTGAGAGAGGGAGAGCGAGAAGGCTGTCTTGCAGATTTTAAACCTGAGAGAGGGAGAGTGAGGAGGCAGTTTTTGCAGATTTTAAACCTGAGAGTGAGGAGGCAGTCTTGTAGATTTTAAACCTGAGCGAGAGTGGAGGCAGTCTTGTAGATTTTAAACCTGAGAATGAGGTGGCAGTCTTGCAAATTTTAAACCTGAGAGGGGGAGAGCGAGAAGGCTGTCTTGTAGATATTAAACCTGAGAGAGGGAGAGTGAGGAGGCAGTTTTTGCAGGTTTTAAACCTGAGAGTGAGGTGGCAGTCTTGCAGATTTTAAACCTGAGATGGGGAGAGTGAGAAAGCAGTCTTATAAATTTTAAACCTGAGAGAGGGAGAGTGAGGAGGCAGTCTTGTAGACTTTAAACCTGAGAGCGAGGAGGCAGTCTTGTAGATTTTAAACCTGAGAGTGAGGAGGCAGTCTTGTAGATTTTAAACCTGAGAGTGAGGAGGCAGTCTTGTACATTTTAAACCTGAGAGAGAGGAGTCAGTCTTGTAGATTTTAAACCTGAGAGAGGGAGAGTGAGGAGGCAGTCTGTAGATTTTAAACCTGAGATGGGGAGAGTGAGGAGGCAGTCTGTAGATTTTAAACCTGAGAGAGGGAGAGTGAGGAGGCAGTTTGGAGATTTTAAACCTGAGAGTGAGAGAGTAAGGAGGCAGTCTTGGAGATTTTAAACCTGAGAGTGAGAGAGTAAGGAGGCAGTCTTGTAGATTTTAAACCTGAGAGGGGGAGAGTGAGGAGGCAGTCTTGTAGATTTTAAACCTGAGAGGGGGAGAGTGAGGAGGCAGTCTTGTAGATTTTAAACCTGAGAATGAGAGAGTAAGGAGGCAGTCTTGTAGATTTTAAACCTGAGAGTGAGAGAGTGAGAAGGCAGTCTTGTAGATTTTAAACCTGAGAGGGAGAGAGGAAGGAGGCAGTCTTGTAGATTTTAAACCTGAGAGGGGGAGAGTGAGAAGGCAGTCTTGTAGATTTTAAACCTGAGAGGGAGAGAGTAAGGAGGCAGTCTTATAGATTTTAAACCTGAGAGGGGGAGAGCAAGAAGGCTGTCTTGTAGATTTTAAACCTGAGAGAGGGAGAGTGAGAAGGCAGTCTGTAGATTTTAAACCTGAGAGTGAGGAGGCAGTCTTGTAGATTTTAAACCTGAGAGGGGGACAGTGAGAGGGCAGTCTTGTAGATTTTAAAACTGAGAGGGGGAGAGTGAGGAGGCAGTCTTGTAGATTTTAAACCTGAGAGTGGGAGAGTGAGGAGGCAGTCTTGTAGATTTTAAACCTGAGAGGGTGAGAGTGAGGAGGCAGTCTTGTAGATTTTAAACCTGAGAGGGGGAGAGTGAGAAGGCAGTCTTGTAGATTTTAAACCTGAGAGGGGGAGAGTGAGGAGGCAGTCTTGTAGATTTTAAACCTGAGAGTGGGAGAGTGAGGAGGCAGTCTTGTAGATTTTAAACCTGATAGGGTGAGAGTGAGGAGGCAGTCTTGTAGATTTTAAACCTGAGAGGGGGAGAGTGAGAAGGCAGTCTTGTAGATTTTAAACCTGAGAGGGGGAGAGTGAGGAGGCAGTCTTGTCGATTTTAAACCTGAGAGGTGGAGAGTGAGGAGGCAGTCTTGTAGATTTTAAACCTGAGAGGGGGAGTGTGAGAAGGCAGTCTTGTAGATTTTAAACCTGAGAGGGGGAGAGTGAGGAGGCAGTCTTGTAGATTTTAAACCTGAGAGTGAGAGAGCAAGGAGGCAGTCTTGTAGATTTTAAACGTGAGAATGAGAGAGTAAGGAGGCAGTCTTGTAGATTTTAAACCTGAGAGTGAGAGAGTGAGAAGGCAGTCTTGTAGATTTTAAACCTGAGAGGGAGAGAGTAAGGAGGCAGTCTTGTAGATTTTAAACCTGAGAGGGAGAGAGTAAGGAGGCAGTCTTGTAGATTTTAAACCTGAGAGTGAGAGAGTAAGGAGGCAGTCTTGTAGATTTTAAACCTGAGAGGGGGAGAGTGAGAAGGCAGTCTTGCAGATTTTAAACCTGAGAGGGGGAGAGTAAGGAGGCAGTCTTGTAGATTTTATACCTGAGAGTGAGAGAGTAAGGAGGCAGTCTTGTAGATTTTAAACCTGAAAGTGAGAGAGTAAGGAGGCAGTCTTGTAGATTTTAAACCTGAGAGGGGGAGAGTGAGAAGGCAGTCTTGTAGATTTTAAACCTGAGAGTGAGGAGGCAGTCTTGTAGATTTTAAACCTGAGAGGGGGAGAGTAAGGAGTAAGTCTTGTAGATTTTAAACCTGAGAGTGAGAGGGGAAGGAGGCAGTCTTGTAGATTTTAAACCTGAGAGGGGGAGAGTGAGGAGGCAGTTTTGTAGATTTTAAATCTGAGAGGGGGAGAGAGAGAAGGCAGTCTTGTAGATTTTAAACCTGAGAGTGAGAAAGTGAGAAGGCAGTCTTGTAGATTTTAAACCTGAGAGGGGGAGAGTGAGGAGGCAGTCTTGTAGATTTTAAACCTGAGAGAGGGAGAGTGAGGAGGCAGTCTTGTAGATTTTAAACCTGAGAGGGGGAGAGTGAGGAGGCAGTCTTGTAGATTTTAAACCTGAGAGTGAGGATGCAGTCTTGTAGATTTTAAACCTGAGAGGGGGAGAGTGAGGAGGCAGTCTTGTAGATTTTAAACCTGAGAGGGGGAGAGTGAGGAGGCAGTCTTGTAGATTTTAAACCTGAGCGAGAGGATGCAGCCTTGTAGATTTAAACCTGAGAGGGGGAGAGAGAGAAGGCAGTCTTGTAGATTTTTACCCTGAGAGGGGGAGAGTGAGGAGGCAGTCTTGTCGATTTTAAACCTGAGAGTGAGGAGGCAGTCTTGTAGATTTTAAACCTGAGCGAGAGTGGAGGCAGTCTTGTAGATTTAAACCTGACAGGGGGAGAGTGAGGAGCCTACCTTGTAGATTTTAAACCTGAGAGTGAAGAGGCAGTCTATTAGATTTTAAACCTGAGAGGGGGAGAGTGAGGAGGCAGTCTTGTCGATTTTAAACCTGAGAGAGGGAGAGCGAGAAGGCTGTCTTGCAGATTTTAAACCTGAGAGAGGGAGAGTGAGGAGGCAGTTTTTGCAGGTTTTAAACCTGAGAGTGAGGAGGCAGTCTTGTAGATTTTAAACCTGAGCGAGAGTGGAGGCAGTCTTGTAGATTTTAAACCTGAGAATGAGGTGGCAGTCTTGCAAATTTTAAACCTGAGAGGGGGAGAGCGAGAAGAATGTCTTGTAGATTTTAAACCTGAGAGAGGGAGAGTGAGGAGGCAGTTTTTGCAGGTTTTAAACCTGAGAGTGAGGTGGCAGTCTTGCAGATTTTAAACCTGAGAGGGGGAGAGTGAGAAAGCAGTCTTCTAAATTTTAAACCTGAGAGAGGGAGAGTGAGGAGGCAGTCTTGTAGACTTTAAACCTGAGAGCGAGGAGGCAGTCTTGTAGATTTTAAACCTGAGAGTGAGGAGGCAGTCTTGTAGATTTTAAACCTGAGAGTGAGGAGGCAGTCTTGTACATTTTAAACCTGAGAGAGAGGAGTCAGTCTTGTAGATTTTAAACCTGAGAGAGGGAGAGTGAGGAGGCAGTCTGTAGATTTTAAACCTGAGATGGGGAGAGTGAGGAGGCAGTCTGTAGATTTTAAACCTGAGAGAGGGAGAGTGAGGAGGCAGTCTTGGAGATTTTAAACCTGAGAGTGAGAGAGTAAGGAGGCAGTCTTGGAGATTTTAAACCTGAGAGTGAGAGAGTAAGGAGGCAGTCTTGTAGATTTTAAACCTGAGAGGGGGAGAGTGAGGAGGCAGTCTTGTAGATTTTAAACCTGAGAGGGGGAGAGTGAGGAGGCAGTCTTGTAGATTTTAAACCTGAGAGAGGGAGAGTGAGGAGGCAGTCTTGTAGATTTTAAACCTGAGAGAGGGAGAGTGAGGAGGCAGTCTTGTAGATTTTAAACCTGAGAGGGGGAGAGTGAGGAGGCAGTCTGTAGATTTTAAACCTGAGAGGGGGAGAGTGAGGATGCATTCTTGTAGATTTTAAACCTGAGAGGGGGAGAGCGAGGAGGCAGTCTGTAGATTTTAAACCTGAGAGAGGGAGAGTGAGGAGGCATTCTTGTAGATTTTAAACCTGAGAGAGGGAGAGTGAGGAGGCAGTCTGTAGATTTTAAACCTGAGAGGGGGAGAGTGAGGAGGCAGTCTGTAGATTTTAAACCTGAGAGGGGGAGAGTGAGGAGGCAGTCTGTAGATTTTAAACCTGAGAGAGGGAGAGTGAGGAGGCAGTCTGTAGATTTTAAACCTGAGAGGGGGAGAGTGAGGAGGCAGTCTGTAGATTTTAAACCTGAGAGGGGGAGAGTGAGGAGGCAGTCTGTAGATTTTAAACCTGACAGGGGGAGAGTGAGGAGGCAGTCTTGTAGATTTTAAACCTGAGAGGGGGAGAGTGATGAGGCATTCTTGTAGATTTTAAACCTGAGAGAGGGAGAACGAGAAGGCAGTCTTGTAGATTTTAAACCTGAGAGAGGGAGAGTGAGGAGGCATTCTTGTAGATTTTAAACCTGAGAGTGAGAAGGCAGTCTTGTAGATTTTAAACCTGAGAGGGGGAGAGTGAGGAGGCAGTCTGTAGATTTTAAACCTGAGAGGGGGAGAGTGAGGAGGCAGTCTTGTAGATTTTAAACCTGAGAGGGGGAGAGTGAGGAGGCAGTCTTGTAGATTTTAAACCTGAGAGAGGGAGAGTGAGGAGGCAGTCTTGTAGATTTTAAACCTGAGAGAGGGAGAGTGAGGAGGCAGTCTTGTAGATTTTAAACCTGAGAGGGGGAGAGTGAGGAGGCAGTCTGTAGATTTTAAACCTGAGAGGGGGAGAGTGAGGATGCATTCTTGTAGATTTTAAACCTGAGAGGGGGAGAGCGAGGAGGCAGTCTGTAGATTTTAAACCTGAGAGAGGGAGAGTGAGGAGGCATTCTTGTAGATTTTAAACCTGAGAGAGGGAGAGTGAGGAGGCAGTCTGTAGATTTTAAACCTGAGAGGGGGAGAGTGAGGAGGCAGTCTGTAGATTTTAAACCTGAGAGGGGGAGAGTGAGGAGGCAGTCTGTAGATTTTAAACCTGAGAGAGGGAGAGTGAGGAGGCAGTCTGTAGATTTTAAACCTGAGAGGGGGAGAGTGAGGAGGCAGTCTGTAGATTTTAAACCTGAGAGGGGGAGAGTGAGGAGGCAGTCTGTAGATTTTAAACCTGACAGGGGGAGAGTGAGGAGGCAGTCTTGTAGATTTTAAACCTGAGAGGGGGAGAGTGATGAGGCATTCTTGTAGATTTTAAACCTGAGAGAGGGAGAACGAGAAGGCAGTCTTGTAGATTTTAAACCTGAGAGAGGGAGAGTGAGGAGGCATTCTTGTAGATTTTAAACCTGAGAGTGAGAAGGCAGTCTTGTAGATTTTAAACCTGAGAGGGGGAGAGTGAGGAGGCAGTCTGTAGATTTTAAACCTGAGAGGGGGAGAGTGAGGATGCAATCTTGTAGATTTTAAACCTGAGAGGGGGAGAGCGAGGAGGCAGTCTGTAGATTTTAAACCTGAGAGAGGGAGAGTGAGGAGGCATTCTTGTAGATTTTAAACCTGAGAGAGGGAGAGTGAGGAGGCAGTCTGTAGATTTTAAACCTGAGAGGGGGAGAGTGAGGAGGCAGTCTGTAGATTTTAAACCTGAGAGGGGGAGAGTGAGGAGGCAGTCTGTAGATTTTAAACCTGAGAGAGGGAGAGTGAGGAGGCAGTCTGTAGATTTTAAACCTGAGAGGGGGAGAGTGAGGAGGCAGTCTTGTAGATTTTAAACCTGAGAGTGAGGATGCAGTCTTGTAGATTTTAAACCTGAGAGGGGGAGAGTGAGGAGGCAGTCTTGTAGATTTTAAACCTGAGAGGGGGAGAGTGAGGAGGCAGTCTTGTAGATTTTAAACCTGAGCGAGAGGAGGCAGCCTTGTAGATTTAAACCTGAGAGGGGGAGAGAGAGAAGGCAGTCTTGTAGATTTTTACCCTGAGAGGGGGAGAGTGAGGAGGCAGTCTTGTCGATTTTAAACCTGAGAGTGAGGAGACAGTCTTGTAGATTTTAAACCTGAGCGAGAGTGGAGGCAGTCTTGTAGATTTAAACCTGAGAGGGGGAGAGTGAGGAGGCTGTCTTGTAGATTTTAAACCTGAGAGTGAGGTGGCAGTCTATTAGATTTTAAACCTGAGAGGGGGAGAGTGAGGAGGCAGTCTTGTCGATTTTAAACCTGAGAGAGGGAGAGCGAGAAGGCTGTCTTGCAGATTTTAAACCTGAGAGAGGGAGAGTGAGGAGGCAGTTTTTGCAGGTTTTAAACCAGGGAGTGAGGAGGCAGTCTTGTAGATTTTAAACCTGAGCGAGAGTGGAGGCAGTCTTGTAGATTTTAAACCTGAGAATGAGGTGGCAGTCTTGCAAATTTTAAACCTGAGAGGGGGAGAGCGAGAAGAATGTCTTGTAGATTTTAAACCTGAGAGAGGGAGAGTGAGGAGGCAGTTTTTGCAGGTTTTAAACCTGAGAGTGAGGTGGCAGTCTTGCAGATTTTAAACCTGAGAGGGGGAGAGTGAGAAAGCAGTCTTCTAAATTTTAAACCTGAGAGAGGGAGAGTGAGGAGGCAGTCTTGTAGACTTTAAACCTGAGAGCGAGGAGGCAGTCTTGTAGATTTTAAACCTGAGAGTGAGGAGGCAGTCTTGTAGATTTTAAACCTGAGAGTGAGGAGGCAGTCTTGTACATTTTAAACCTGAGAGAGAGGAGTCAGTCTTGTAGATTTTAAACCTGAGAGAGGGAGAGTGAGGAGGCAGTCTGTAGATTTTAAACCTGAGATGGGGAGAGTGAGGAGGCAGTCTGTAGATTTTAAACCTGAGAGAGGGAGAGTGAGGAGGCAGTCTTGGAGATTTTAAACCTGAGAGTGAGAGAGTAAGGAGGCAGTCTTGGAGATTTTAAACCTGAGAGTGAGAGAGTAAGGAGGCAGTCTTGTAGATTTTAAACCTGAGAGGGGGAGAGTGAGGAGGCAGTCTTGTAGATTTTAAACCTGAGAGGGGGAGAGTGAGGAGGCAGTCTTGTAGATTTTAAACCTGAGAGAGGGAGAGTGAGGAGGCAGTCTTGTAGATTTTAAACCTGAGAGAGGGAGAGTGAGGAGGCAGTCTTGTAGATTTTAAACCTGAGAGGGGGAGAGTGAGGAGGCAGTCTGTAGATTTTAAACCTGAGAGGGGGAGAGTGAGGATGCATTCTTGTAGATTTTAAACCTGAGAGGGGGAGAGCGAGGAGGCAGTCTGTAGATTTTAAACCTGAGAGAGGGAGAGTGAGGAGGCATTCTTGTAGATTTTAAACCTGAGAGAGGGAGAGTGAGGAGGCAGTCTGTAGATTTTAAACCTGAGAGGGGGAGAGTGAGGAGGCAGTCTGTAGATTTTAAACCTGAGAGGGGGAGAGTGAGGAGGCAGTCTGTAGATTTTAAACCTGAGAGAGGGAGAGTGAGGAGGCAGTCTGTAGATTTTAAACCTGAGAGGGGGAGAGTGAGGAGGCAGTCTGTCGATTTTAAACCTGAGAGGGGGAGAGTGAGGAGGCAGTCTGTAGATTTTAAACCTGACAGGGGGAGAGTGAGGAGGCAGTCTTGTAGATTTTAAACCTGAGAGGGGGAGAGTGATGAGGCATTCTTGTAGATTTTAAACCTGAGAGAGGGAGAACGAGAAGGCAGTCTTGTAGATTTTAAACCTGAGAGAGGGAGAGTGAGGAGGCATTCTTGTAGATTTTAAACCTGAGAGTGAGAAGGCAGTCTTGTAGATTTTAAACCTGAGCGGGGGAGAGTGAGGAGGCAGTCTGTAGATTTTAAACCTGAGAGGGGGAGAGTGAGGATGCAATCTTGTAGATTTTAAACCTGAGAGTGGGAGAGCGAGGAGGCAGTCTGTAGATTTTAAACCTGAGAGAGGGAGAGTGAGGAGGCATTCTTGTAGATTTTAAACCTGAGAGAGGGAGAGTGAGGAGGCAGTCTGTAGATTTTAAACCTGAGAGGGGGAGAGTGAGGAGGCAGTCTGTAGATTTTAAACCTGAGAGGGGGAGAGTGAGGAGGCAGTCTGTAGATTTTAAACCTGAGAGAGGGAGAGTGAGGAGGCAGTCTGTAGATTTTAAACCTGAGAGGGGGAGAGTGAGGAGGCAGTCTGTAGATTTTAAACCTGAGAGGGGGAGAGTGAGGAGGCAGTCTTGTAGATTTTAAACCTGAGAGTGAGAAGGCAGTCTTGCAGATTTTAAACCTGAGAGGGGGAGAGTGAGGAGGCAGTCTGTAGATTTTAAACCTGAGAGAGGGAGAGTGAGAAGGCAGTCTTGTAGATTTTAAACCTGAGAGAGGGAGAGTGAGGAGGCAGTCTTGCAGATTTTAAACCAGAGACGGGGAGAGCGAGGCTGCAGTCTGCAGATTTTAAACCTGAGAGAGGGAGAGTGATGAGGCATTCTTGTAGATTTTAAAGCTGAGAGAGGGAGAACGAGAAGGCAGTCTTGTAGATTTTAAAACTGAGAGGGGGAGAGTGAGGTGGCAGTCTTGTAGATTTTAAACCTGAGAGGGGGAGAGTGAGAAGGCAGGCTTGTAGATTTTAAAACTGAGAGGGGGAGAGTGAGGAGGCAGTCTTGTAGATTTTAATCCTGAGAGTGGGAGAGTGAGGAGGCAGTCTTGCAGGTTTTAAACCTGAGAGTGAGGAGGCAGTCTTGTAGATTTTAAACCTGAGAGTGAGGAGGCAGTCTTATAGATATTAAACCTGAGAGGGGGAGAGCAAGAAGGCTGTCTTGTAGATTTTAAACCTGAGAGAGGGAGAGTGAGAAGGCAGTCTGTAGATTTTAAACCTGAGAGTGAGGAGGCAGTCTTGTAGATTTTAAACCTGAGAGGGGGACAGTGAGAAGGCAGTCTTGTAGATTTTAAAACTGAGAGGGGGAGAGTGAGGAGGCAGTCTTGTAGATTTTAAACCTGAGAGTGGGAGAGTGAGGAGGCAATCTTGTAGATTTTAAACCTGAGAGGGTGAGAGTGAGGAGGCAGTCTTGTAGATTTTAAACCTGAGAGGGGGAGAGTGAGAAGGCAGTCTTGTAGATTTTAAACCTGAGAGGGGGAGAGTGAGGAGGCAGTCTTGTAGATTTTAAACCTGGGAGGGTGAGAGTGAGGAGGCAGTCTTGTAGATTTTAAACCTGAGAGGGGGAGAGTGAGAAGGCAGTCTTATAGATTTTAAACCTGAGAGGGGTGAGTGAGGAGGCAGTCTTGTAGATTTTAAACCTGAGAGGGGGAGAGTGAGGAGGCAGTCTTGTAGATTTTAAACCTGAGAGTGAGAGAGCAAGGAGGCAGTCTTGTAGATTTTAAACCTGAGAGTGAGAGTGTGAGAAGGCAGTCTTGTAGATTTTAAACCTGAGAGGGAGAGAGTAAGGAGGCAGTCTTGTAGATTTTAAACCTGAGAGGGGGAGAGTGAGAAGGCAGTCTTGTAGATTTTAAACCTGAGAGAGTGAGGAGGCATTCTTGTAGATTTTAAACCTGAGAGGGGGAGAGCGAGAAGGCAGTCTTGCAGATTTTAAACCTGGGAGAGGAAGAGTGAGGAGGCAGTCTTGTAGATTTTAAACCTGAGAGAGAGGAGGCAGTCTTGTAGATTTGGAACCTGAGAGAGAGGAGTCAGTCTTATAGATTTTAAACCTGAGAGAGGGAGAGTGATGTGGCAGTCATGCAGGGATTAAACCTGAGAGTGAGGGGGCAGTCTTGTAGATTTTAAACCTGAGAGTGAAGAGGCAGTCTATTAGATTTTAAATCTGAGAGGGGGAGAGAGAGAGAAGGCAGTCTTGTAGATTTTTACCCTGAGAGGGGGAGAGTGAGGAGGCAGTCTTGTAGATTTTAAGCTTGAGAGGGGGAGAGTCAGGAGGCAGTCTTGTAGATTTTAAAACTTAGAGGGGGAGAGTGAGGAGGCAGTCTTGTAGATTTTACACCTGAGAGGGAGGAGGCAGTCTTGTAGATTTTAAAACTTCGAGGGGGAGAGTGAGGAGGCAGTCTTGTAGATTTTACACCTGAGAGAGAGGGGGCAGTCTTGCAGGTTTTCAACCTGAGAGTGAGGAGGCAGTCTTGTAGATTTTAAACCTGAGAGTGAGAAGGCAGTCTTGTAGATTTTAAACCTGAGAGTGAGGAGGCAGTCTTGCAGGTTTTCAACCTGAGAGTGAGGAGGCAGTCTTGTAGATTTTAAACCTGAGAGTGAGAAGGCAGTCTTGTAGATTTTAAACCTGAGCTAGAGAAGACAGTCTTGTAGACTTTAAACCTGAGAGAGAGGAGGCAGTCTTGTAGATTTTAAACCTGAGAGTGAGGAGGCAGTCTTGCAGGTTTTCAACCTGAGAGTGAGGAGGCAGTCTTGTAGATTTTAAACCTGAGAGTCAGAAGGCAGTCTTGTAGATTTTAAACCTGAGCTAGAGAAGACAGTCTTGTAGATTTTAAACCTGAGAGAGAGGAGGCAGTCTTGTAGATTTTAAACCTGAGAGAGAGGAGGCAGTCTTGTAGATTTTAAACCTGAGAGTGAGGAGGCAGTCTTGCAGGTTTTAAACCTGAGAGTGAGGACGCAGTCTTGTACATTTTAAACCTGAGAGAGAGGAGGCAGTCTTGTAGATTTTAAACCTGAGAGAGGGAGAGTGAGGAGGCAGTCTGTAGATTTTAAACCTGAGAGTGAGGAGACAGTCATGTAGATTTTTAACCTGAGAGAGGGAGAGTGAGGAGGCAGTCTTGTAGATTTTAAACCTGAGAGGGGGAGAGAGAGAAGGCATCTTGTAGATTTTAAACCTGAGAGCGAGAAGGCAGTCTTGCAGATTTTAATCCTGAGAGAGGGAGAGTGAGGAGGCAGTCTTGTAGATTTTAAAACTGAGAGAGGGAGAGAGAGGATGCATTCTTGCAGATTTTAAACCTGAGAGAGGGAGAGTGAGGACGCAGTCTTGTAGATTTTAAAACTGAGAGGGGGAGAGTGAGGTGGCAGTCTTATAGATTTTAAACCCGAGAGTGAGGAGGCAGTCTTGTAGATTTTAAAACTGAGAGGGGGAGAGTGAGGTGGCAGTCTTGTAGATTTTAAACCTGAGAGTGAGGAGGCAGTCTTGTAGATTTTAAACCTGAGAGTGAGAAGGCAGTCTTGTAGATTTTAAACCTGAGCGAAAGGAGGCAGTCTTGTAGATTTTAAACCTCAGAGTGAGGAGGCAGTCTTGTAGATTTTAAACCTGAGAGAGAGGAGGCAGTCTTGTAGATTTTAAACCTGAGAGAGGGTTGTAGATTTTAAACCTGAGAGAGGGAGAGTGAGGAGGCAGTCTTGTAGATTTTAAACCTGAGAGAGGGAGAGTGAGGAGGCAGTCTTGTAGATTTTAAACCTGAGAGAGGGTTGTAGATTTTAAACCTGAGAGTGAGAGAGTGAGAAGGCAGTCTTGTAGATTTTAAACCTGAGAGGGGGAGAGTGAGGAGGCAGTCTTGTAGATTTTAAACCTGAGAGTGAGAGAGTGAGAAGGCAGTCTTGTAGATTTTAAAACTGAGAGGGGGAGAGTGAGGTGGCAGTCTTGTAGATTTTAAACCCGAGAGTGAGGAGGCAGTCTTGTAGATTTTAAAACTGAGAGGGGGAGAGTGAGGTGGCAGTCTTGTAGATTTTAAACCTGAGAGTGAGAAGGCAGTCTTGTAGATTTTAAACCTGAGAGTGAGAGAGTAAGGAGGCAGTCTTGTAGATTTTAAACCTGAGAGAGGGAGAGTGAGAAGGCAGTCTTATCGATTTTAAACCTGAGAGGGGGAGAGTGAGAAGGCAGTCTTGTAGATTTTAAACCTGAGAGGGGGAGAGTGAGAAGGCAGTCTTATCGATTTTAAACCTGAGAGGGGGAGAGTGAGGAGGCAGTCTTGTAGATTTTAAACCTGAGAGAGGGAGAGTGAGAAGGCTGTCTTGTAGATTTTAAACCTGAAAGAGGGAGAGTGAGAAGGCAGTCTTGTAGATTTTAAACCTGAGAGGGGGAGAGTGAGGAGGCTGTCTTGTAGATTTTAAACCTGAGCGAGAGGAGGCAGTCTTGTAGATTTTAAACCTGAGTGATGAGCCTACCTTGTAGATTTTAAACCTGAGAGAGGGTGAGTGAGGAGGCATTCTTGTAGATTTTAAACCTGAGAGTGAAGAGGCAGTCTATTAGATATTAAACCTGAGAGGGGGAGAGAGAGAAGGCAGTCTTGTACATTTTTAACCTGAGAGGGGGAGAGTGAGGAGGCAGTCTTGTAGATTTTAACCCTGAGAGAGGGAGAGTGAGGAGGCAGTCTTGTCGATTTTAAACCTGAGTGTGAAGAGGCAGTCTATTAGATTTTAAACCTGAGAGGGGGAGAGAGAGAAGGCAGTCTTGTAGATTTTAAACCTGAGAGTGAGACATGGCAGTCTTGTAGATTTTAAACCTGAGAGAGGGAGAGTGAGGATGCAGTCATGTTGATTTTAAACCTGAGAATGAGGAGGCAGTCTTGTAGATTTTAAACCTGAGAGTGAGAGAGTAAGGAGGCAGTCTTGTAGATTTTAAACCTGAGAGAGGGAGAGTGAGAAGGCAGTCTTATCGATTTTAAACCTGAAAGGGGGAGAGTGAGGAGGCAGTCTTGTAGATTTTAAACCTGAGAGAGGGAGAGTGAGAAGGCAGTCTTGTAGATTTTAAACCTGAGAGAGGGAGAGTGAGAAGGCAGTCTTGTAGATTTTAAACCTGAGAGGGGGAGAGTGAGGAGGCAGTCTTGTAGATTTTAAACCTGAGAGGGGGAGAGTAAGGAGGCAGTCTTGTAGATTTTAAACCTGAGAGGGGGAGAGTGAGGAGGCAGTCTTGTAGATTTTAAACCTGAGAGTGAGAGAGTAAGGAGTCAATCTTGTAGATTTTAAACCTGAGAGGGGGAGAGTGAGGAGGCAGTCTTGTAGATTTTAAACCTGAGAGTGAGAGAGTAAGGAGGCAGTCTTTTAGATTTTAAACCTGAGAGGGGGAGAGTGAGGAGGCAGTCTTGTAGATTTTAAACCTGAGAGAGGGAGAGTGAAAAGGCAGTCTTGTAGATTTTAAACCTGAGAGGGGGAGAGTGAGGAGGCAGTCTTGTAGATTTTAAACCTGAGAGAGGGAGAGTGAGAAGGCAGTCTGTAGATTTTAAACCTGAGCGAGAGGAGGCAGTCTTGTAGATTTAAACCTGAGAGGGGGAGAGTGAGGAGCCTACCTTGTAGATTTTAAACCTGAGAGAGGGAGAGTGAGGAGGCATTCTTGTAGATTTTAAACCTGAGAGTGAAGAGGCAGTCTATTAGATATTAAACCTGAGAGGGGGAGAGAGAGAAGGCAGTCTTGTACATTTTTAACCTGAGAGGGGGAGAGTGAGGAGGCAGTCTTGTAGATTTTAACCCTGAGTGAGGGAGGGTGAGGAGGCAGTCTTGTCGATTTTAAACCTGAGAGTGAAGAGGCAGTCTATTAGATTTTAAACCTGAGAGGGGGAGAGAGAGAAGGCAGTCTTGTAGATTTTAAACCTGAGAGTGAGACGTGGCAGTCTTGTAGATTTTAAACCTGAGAGAGGGAGAGTGAGAATGCTGTCTTGTAGATTTTAAACCTGAGAGTGAGGAGGCGGTCTTGTCGATTTTAAACCTGAGAGAGGGAGAGTGAGGACGCAGTGTTGCAGGTTTTAAACCTGAGAGAGAGGAGGCAGTCTTGTAGATTTTACACCTGAGGGAGAGGAGTCAGTCTTGTAGATTTTAAACCTGAGAGAGGGAGAGTGAGGTGGCAGTCATGTAGACTTTAAACCTGAGAGTGAGGAGGCAGTCTTGTAGATTTTAAACCTGAGAGTGAGGAGGCAGTCTTGTAGATTTTAAACCTGAGAGTGAGGTGGCAGTCTTGTAGATTTTAAACCTGAGAGTGAGGAGGCAGTCTTGTAGACTTTACACCTGAGAGTGAGGAGGCAGTCTTGTAGATTTTAAACCTGAGAGGGAGGAGGCAGTCTTGTAGATTTTAAACCTGAGAGTGAGGAGGCAGTCTTGCAGGTTTTAAACCTGAGAGTGAGGAGACAGTCTTGTCGATTTTAAACCTGAGAGTGAGGAGGCAGTCTTGTAGATTTTAAACCTGAGAGAGGGAGAGTGAGGTGGCAGTCATGTAGACTTTAAACCTGAGAGTGAGGAGGCAGTCTTGTAGATTTTAAACCTGAGAGTGAGGAGGCAGTCTTGTAGATTTTAAACCTGAGAGTGAGGTGGCAGTCTTGTAGATTTTAAACCTGAGAGTGAGGAGGCAGTCTTGTAGACTTTACACCTGAGAGTGAGGAGGCAGTCTTGTAGATTTTAAACCTGAGAGGGAGGAGGCAGTCTTGTAGATTTTAAACCTGAGAGTGAGGAGGCAGTCTTGCAGGTTTTAAACCTGAGAGTGAGGAGACAGTCTTGTCGATTTTAAACCTGAGAGTGAGGAGGCAGTCTTGTAGATTTTAAACCTGAGAGTGAGAGAGTGAGAAGGCAGTCTTGTAGATTTTAAACCTGAGAGGGGGAGAGTGAGGAGGCAGTCTTGTAGATTTTAAACCTGAGAGTGAGAGAGTGAGAAGGCAGTCTTGTAGATTTTAAAACTGAGAGGGGGAGAGTGAGGTGGCAGTCTTGTAGATTTTAAACCCGAGAGTGAGGAGGCAGTCTTGTAGATTTTAAAACTGAGAGGGGGAGAGTGAGGTGGCAGTCTTGTAGATTTTAAACCTGAGAGTGAGAAGGCAGTCTTGTAGATTTTAAACCTGAGAGTGAGAGAGTAAGGAGGCAGTCTTGTAGATTTTAAACCTGAGAGAGGGAGAGTGAGAAGGCAGTCTTATCGATTTTAAACCTGAGAGGGGGAGAGTGAGAAGGCAGTCTTGTAGATTTTAAACCTGAGAGGGGGAGAGTGAGAAGGCAGTCTTATCGATTTTAAACCTGAGAGGGGGAGAGTGAGGAGGCAGTCTTGTAGATTTTAAACCTGAGAGAGGGAGAGTGAGAAGGCTGTCTTGTAGATTTTAAACCTGAAAGAGGGAGAGTGAGAAGGCAGTCTTGTAGATTTTAAACCTGAGAGGGGGAGAGTGAGGAGGCTGTCTTGTAGATTTTAAACCTGAGCGAGAGGAGGCAGTCTTGTAGATTTTAAACCTGAGTGATGAGCCTACCTTGTAGATTTTAAACCTGAGAGAGGGTGAGTGAGGAGGCATTCTTGTAGATTTTAAACCTGAGAGTGAAGAGGCAGTCTATTAGATTTTAAACCTGAGAGGGGGAGAGAGAGAAGGCAGTCTTGTAGATTTTAAACCTGAGAGTGAGACGTGGCAGTCTTGTAGATTTTAAACCTGAGAGAGGGAGAGTGAGAATGCTGTCTTGTAGATTTTAAACCTGAGAGTGAGGAGGCGGTCTTGTCGATTTTAAACCTGAGAGAGGGAGAGTGAGGACGCAGTGTTGCAGGTTTTAAACCTGAGAGAGAGGAGGCAGTCTTGTAGATTTTACACCTGAGGGAGAGGAGTCAGTCTTGTAGATTTTAAACCTGAGAGAGGGAGAGTGAGGTGGCAGTCATGTAGACTTTAAACCTGAGAGTGAGGAGGCAGTCTTGTAGATTTTAAACCTGAGAGTGAGGAGGCAGTCTTGTAGATTTTAAACCTGAGAGTGAGGTGGCAGTCTTGTAGATTTTAAACCTGAGAGTGAGGAGGCAGTCTTGTAGACTTTACACCTGAGAGTGAGGAGGCAGTCTTGTAGATTTTAAACCTGAGAGGGAGGAGGCAGTCTTGTAGATTTTAAACCTGAGAGTGAGGAGGCAGTCTTGCAGGTTTTAAACCTGAGAGTGAGGAGACAGTCTTGTCGATTTTAAACCTGAGAGTGAGGAGGCAGTCTTGTAGATTTTAAACCTGAGAGTGAGAGAGTGAGAAGGCAGTCTTGTAGATTTTAAACCTGAGAGGGGGAGAGTGAGGAGGCAGTCTTGTAGATTTTAAACCTGAGAGTGAGAGAGTGAGAAGGCAGTCTTGTAGATTTTAAAACTGAGAGGGGGAGAGTGAGGTGGCAGTCTTGTAGATTTTAAACCCGAGAGTGAGGAGGCAGTCTTGTAGATTTTAAAACTGAGAGGGGGAGAGTGAGGTGGCAGTCTTGTAGATTTTAAACCTGAGAGTGAGAAGGCAGTCTTGTAGATTTTAAACCTGAGAGTGAGAGAGTAAGGAGGCAGTCTTGTAGATTTTAAACCTGAGAGAGGGAGAGTGAGAAGGCAGTCTTATCGATTTTAAACCTGAGAGGGGGAGAGTGAGAAGGCAGTCTTGTAGATTTTAAACCTGAGAGGGGGAGAGTGAGAAGGCAGTCTTATCGATTTTAAACCTGAGAGGGGGAGAGTGAGGAGGCAGTCTTGTAGATTTTAAACCTGAGAGAGGGAGAGTGAGAAGGCTGTCTTGTAGATTTTAAACCTGAAAGAGGGAGAGTGAGAAGGCAGTCTTGTAGATTTTAAACCTGAGAGGGGGAGAGTGAGGAGGCTGTCTTGTAGATTTTAAACCTGAGCGAGAGGAGGCAGTCTTGTAGATTTTAAACCTGAGTGATGAGCCTACCTTGTAGATTTTAAACCTGAGAGAGGGTGAGTGAGGAGGCATTCTTGTAGATTTTAAACCTGAGAGTGAAGAGGCAGTCTATTAGATATTAAACCTGAGAGGGGGAGAGAGAGAAGGCAGTCTTGTACATTTTTAACCTGAGAGGGGGAGAGTGAGGAGGCAGTCTTGTAGATTTTAACCCTGAGAGAGGGAGAGTGAGGAGGCAGTCTTGTCGATTTTAAACCTGAGTGTGAAGAGGCAGTCTATTAGATTTTAAACCTGAGAGGGGGAGAGAGAGAAGGCAGTCTTGTAGATTTTAAACCTGAGAGTGAGACATGGCAGTCTTGTAGATTTTAAACCTGAGAGAGGGAGAGTGAGGATGCAGTCATGTTGATTTTAAACCTGAGAATGAGGAGGCAGTCTTGTAGATTTTAAACCTGAGAGTGAGAGAGTAAGGAGGCAGTCTTGTAGATTTTAAACCTGAGAGAGGGAGAGTGAGAAGGCAGTCTTATCGATTTTAAACCTGAAAGGGGGAGAGTGAGGAGGCAGTCTTGTAGATTTTAAACCTGAGAGAGGGAGAGTGAGAAGGCAGTCTTGTAGATTTTAAACCTGAGAGAGGGAGAGTGAGAAGGCAGTCTTGTAGATTTTAAACCTGAGAGGGGGAGAGTGAGGAGGCAGTCTTGTAGATTTTAAACCTGAGAGGGGGAGAGTAAGGAGGCAGTCTTGTAGATTTTAAACCTGAGAGGGGGAGAGTGAGGAGGCAGTCTTGTAGATTTTAAACCTGAGAGTGAGAGAGTAAGGAGTCAATCTTGTAGATTTTAAACCTGAGAGGGGGAGAGTGAGGAGGCAGTCTTGTAGATTTTAAACCTGAGAGTGAGAGAGTAAGGAGGCAGTCTTTTAGATTTTAAACCTGAGAGGGGGAGAGTGAGGAGGCAGTCTTGTAGATTTTAAACCTGAGAGAGGGAGAGTGAAAAGGCAGTCTTGTAGATTTTAAACCTGAGAGGGGGAGAGTGAGGAGGCAGTCTTGTAGATTTTAAACCTGAGAGAGGGAGAGTGAGAAGGCAGTCTGTAGATTTTAAACCTGAGCGAGAGGAGGCAGTCTTGTAGATTTAAACCTGAGAGGGGGAGAGTGAGGAGCCTACCTTGTAGATTTTAAACCTGAGAGAGGGAGAGTGAGGAGGCATTCTTGTAGATTTTAAACCTGAGAGTGAAGAGGCAGTCTATTAGATATTAAACCTGAGAGGGGGAGAGAGAGAAGGCAGTCTTGTACATTTTTAACCTGAGAGGGGGAGAGTGAGGAGGCAGTCTTGTAGATTTTAACCCTGAGTGAGGGAGGGTGAGGAGGCAGTCTTGTCGATTTTAAACCTGAGAGTGAAGAGGCAGTCTATTAGATTTTAAACCTGAGAGGGGGAGAGAGAGAAGGCAGTCTTGTAGATTTTAAACCTGAGAGTGAGACGTGGCAGTCTTGTAGATTTTAAACCTGAGAGAGGGAGAGTGAGAATGCTGTCTTGTAGATTTTAAACCTGAGAGTGAGGAGGCGGTCTTGTCGATTTTAAACCTGAGAGAGGGAGAGTGAGGACGCAGTGTTGCAGGTTTTAAACCTGAGAGAGAGGAGGCAGTCTTGTAGATTTTACACCTGAGGGAGAGGAGTCAGTCTTGTAGATTTTAAACCTGAGAGAGGGAGAGTGAGGTGGCAGTCATGTAGACTTTAAACCTGAGAGTGAGGAGGCAGTCTTGTAGATTTTAAACCTGAGAGTGAGGAGGCAGTCTTGTAGATTTTAAACCTGAGAGTGAGGTGGCAGTCTTGTAGATTTTAAACCTGAGAGTGAGGAGGCAGTCTTGTAGACTTTACACCTGAGAGTGAGGAGGCAGTCTTGTAGATTTTAAACCTGAGAGGGAGGAGGCAGTCTTGTAGATTTTAAACCTGAGAGTGAGGAGGCAGTCTTGCAGGTTTTAAACCTGAGAGTGAGGAGACAGTCTTGTCGATTTTAAACCTGAGAGTGAGGAGGCAGTCTTGTAGATTTTAAACCTGAGAGAGGGAGAGTGAGGTGGCAGTCATGTAGACTTTAAACCTGAGAGTGAGGAGGCAGTCTTGTAGATTTTAAACCTGAGAGTGAGGAGGCAGTCTTGTAGATTTTAAACCTGAGAGTGAGGTGGCAGTCTTGTAGATTTTAAACCTGAGAGTGAGGAGGCAGTCTTGTAGACTTTACACCTGAGAGTGAGGAGGCAGTCTTGTAGATTTTAAACCTGAGAGGGAGGAGGCAGTCTTGTAGATTTTAAACCTGAGAGTGAGGAGGCAGTCTTGCAGGTTTTAAACCTGAGAGTGAGGAGACAGTCTTGTCGATTTTAAACCTGAGAGTGAGGAGGCAGTCTTGTAGATTTTAAACCTGAGAGTGAGAGAGTGAGAAGGCAGTCTTGTAGATTTTAAACCTGAGAGGGGGAGAGTGAGGAGGCAGTCTTGTAGATTTTAAACCTGAGAGTGAGAGAGTGAGAAGGCAGTCTTGTAGATTTTAAAACTGAGAGGGGGAGAGTGAGGTGGCAGTCTTGTAGATTTTAAACCCGAGAGTGAGGAGGCAGTCTTGTAGATTTTAAAACTGAGAGGGGGAGAGTGAGGTGGCAGTCTTGTAGATTTTAAACCTGAGAGTGAGAAGGCAGTCTTGTAGATTTTAAACCTGAGAGTGAGAGAGTAAGGAGGCAGTCTTGTAGATTTTAAACCTGAGAGAGGGAGAGTGAGAAGGCAGTCTTATCGATTTTAAACCTGAGAGGGGGAGAGTGAGAAGGCAGTCTTGTAGATTTTAAACCTGAGAGGGGGAGAGTGAGAAGGCAGTCTTATCGATTTTAAACCTGAGAGGGGGAGAGTGAGGAGGCAGTCTTGTAGATTTTAAACCTGAGAGAGGGAGAGTGAGAAGGCTGTCTTGTAGATTTTAAACCTGAAAGAGGGAGAGTGAGAAGGCAGTCTTGTAGATTTTAAACCTGAGAGGGGGAGAGTGAGGAGGCTGTCTTGTAGATTTTAAACCTGAGCGAGAGGAGGCAGTCTTGTAGATTTTAAACCTGAGTGATGAGCCTACCTTGTAGATTTTAAACCTGAGAGAGGGTGAGTGAGGAGGCATTCTTGTAGATTTTAAACCTGAGAGTGAAGAGGCAGTCTATTAGATTTTAAACCTGAGAGGGGGAGAGAGAGAAGGCAGTCTTGTAGATTTTAAACCTGAGAGTGAGACGTGGCAGTCTTGTAGATTTTAAACCTGAGAGAGGGAGAGTGAGAATGCTGTCTTGTAGATTTTAAACCTGAGAGTGAGGAGGCGGTCTTGTCGATTTTAAACCTGAGAGAGGGAGAGTGAGGACGCAGTGTTGCAGGTTTTAAACCTGAGAGAGAGGAGGCAGTCTTGTAGATTTTACACCTGAGGGAGAGGAGTCAGTCTTGTAGATTTTAAACCTGAGAGAGGGAGAGTGAGGTGGCAGTCATGTAGACTTTAAACCTGAGAGTGAGGAGGCAGTCTTGTAGATTTTAAACCTGAGAGTGAGGAGGCAGTCTTGTAGATTTTAAACCTGAGAGTGAGGTGGCAGTCTTGTAGATTTTAAACCTGAGAGTGAGGAGGCAGTCTTGTAGACTTTACACCTGAGAGTGAGGAGGCAGTCTTGTAGATTTTAAACCTGAGAGGGAGGAGGCAGTCTTGTAGATTTTAAACCTGAGAGTGAGGAGGCAGTCTTGCAGGTTTTAAACCTGAGAGTGAGGAGACAGTCTTGTCGATTTTAAACCTGAGAGTGAGGAGGCAGTCTTGTAGATTTTAAACCTGAGAGTGAGAGAGTGAGAAGGCAGTCTTGTAGATTTTAAACCTGAGAGGGGGAGAGTGAGGAGGCAGTCTTGTAGATTTTAAACCTGAGAGTGAGAGAGTGAGAAGGCAGTCTTGTAGATTTTAAAACTGAGAGGGGGAGAGTGAGGTGGCAGTCTTGTAGATTTTAAACCCGAGAGTGAGGAGGCAGTCTTGTAGATTTTAAAACTGAGAGGGGGAGAGTGAGGTGGCAGTCTTGTAGATTTTAAACCTGAGAGTGAGAAGGCAGTCTTGTAGATTTTAAACCTGAGAGTGAGAGAGTAAGGAGGCAGTCTTGTAGATTTTAAACCTGAGAGAGGGAGAGTGAGAAGGCAGTCTTATCGATTTTAAACCTGAGAGGGGGAGAGTGAGAAGGCAGTCTTGTAGATTTTAAACCTGAGAGGGGGAGAGTGAGAAGGCAGTCTTATCGATTTTAAACCTGAGAGGGGGAGAGTGAGGAGGCAGTCTTGTAGATTTTAAACCTGAGAGAGGGAGAGTGAGAAGGCTGTCTTGTAGATTTTAAACCTGAAAGAGGGAGAGTGAGAAGGCAGTCTTGTAGATTTTAAACCTGAGAGGGGGAGAGTGAGGAGGCTGTCTTGTAGATTTTAAACCTGAGCGAGAGGAGGCAGTCTTGTAGATTTTAAACCTGAGTGATGAGCCTACCTTGTAGATTTTAAACCTGAGAGAGGGTGAGTGAGGAGGCATTCTTGTAGATTTTAAACCTGAGAGTGAAGAGGCAGTCTATTAGATATTAAACCTGAGAGGGGGAGAGAGAGAAGGCAGTCTTGTACATTTTTAACCTGAGAGGGGGAGAGTGAGGAGGCAGTCTTGTAGATTTTAACCCTGAGAGAGGGAGAGTGAGGAGGCAGTCTTGTCGATTTTAAACCTGAGTGTGAAGAGGCAGTCTATTAGATTTTAAACCTGAGAGGGGGAGAGAGAGAAGGCAGTCTTGTAGATTTTAAACCTGAGAGTGAGACATGGCAGTCTTGTAGATTTTAAACCTGAGAGAGGGAGAGTGAGGATGCAGTCATGTTGATTTTAAACCTGAGAATGAGGAGGCAGTCTTGTAGATTTTAAACCTGAGAGTGAGAGAGTAAGGAGGCAGTCTTGTAGATTTTAAACCTGAGAGAGGGAGAGTGAGAAGGCAGTCTTATCGATTTTAAACCTGAAAGGGGGAGAGTGAGGAGGCAGTCTTGTAGATTTTAAACCTGAGAGAGGGAGAGTGAGAAGGCAGTCTTGTAGATTTTAAACCTGAGAGAGGGAGAGTGAGAAGGCAGTCTTGTAGATTTTAAACCTGAGAGGGGGAGAGTGAGGAGGCAGTCTTGTAGATTTTAAACCTGAGAGGGGGAGAGTAAGGAGGCAGTCTTGTAGATTTTAAACCTGAGAGGGGGAGAGTGAGGAGGCAGTCTTGTAGATTTTAAACCTGAGAGTGAGAGAGTAAGGAGTCAATCTTGTAGATTTTAAACCTGAGAGGGGGAGAGTGAGGAGGCAGTCTTGTAGATTTTAAACCTGAGAGTGAGAGAGTAAGGAGGCAGTCTTTTAGATTTTAAACCTGAGAGGGGGAGAGTGAGGAGGCAGTCTTGTAGATTTTAAACCTGAGAGAGGGAGAGTGAAAAGGCAGTCTTGTAGATTTTAAACCTGAGAGGGGGAGAGTGAGGAGGCAGTCTTGTAGATTTTAAACCTGAGAGAGGGAGAGTGAGAAGGCAGTCTGTAGATTTTAAACCTGAGCGAGAGGAGGCAGTCTTGTAGATTTAAACCTGAGAGGGGGAGAGTGAGGAGCCTACCTTGTAGATTTTAAACCTGAGAGAGGGAGAGTGAGGAGGCATTCTTGTAGATTTTAAACCTGAGAGTGAAGAGGCAGTCTATTAGATATTAAACCTGAGAGGGGGAGAGTGAGAAGGCAGTCTTGTACATTTTTAACCTGAGAGGGGGAGAGTGAGGAGGCAGTCTTGTAGATTTTAACCCTGAGTGAGGGAGGGTGAGGAGGCAGTCTTGTCGATTTTAAACCTGAGAGTGAAGAGGCAGTCTATTAGATTTTAAACCTGAGAGGGGGAGAGAGAGAAGGCAGTCTTGTAGATTTTAAACCTGAGAGTGAGACGTGGCAGTCTTGTAGATTTTAAACCTGAGAGAGGGAGAGTGAGAATGCTGTCTTGTAGATTTTAAACCTGAGAGTGAGGAGGCGGTCTTGTCGATTTTAAACCTGAGAGAGGGAGAGTGAGGACGCAGTGTTGCAGGTTTTAAACCTGAGAGAGAGGAGGCAGTCTTGTAGATTTTACACCTGAGGGAGAGGAGTCAGTCTTGTAGATTTTAAACCTGAGAGAGGGAGAGTGAGGTGGCAGTCATGTAGACTTTAAACCTGAGAGTGAGGAGGCAGTCTTGTAGATTTTAAACCTGAGAGTGAGGAGGCAGTCTTGTAGATTTTAAACCTGAGAGTGAGGTGGCAGTCTTGTAGATTTTAAACCTGAGAGTGAGGAGGCAGTCTTGTAGACTTTACACCTGAGAGTGAGGAGGCAGTCTTGTAGATTTTAAACCTGAGAGGGAGGAGGCAGTCTTGTAGATTTTAAACCTGAGAGTGAGGAGGCAGTCTTGCAGGTTTTAAACCTGAGAGTGAGGAGACAGTCTTGTCGATTTTAAACCTGAGAGTGAGGAGGCAGTCTTGTAGATTTTAAACCTGAGAGTGAGGAGGCAGTCTTGTAGATTTTAAACCTGAGCTAGAGGAGACAGTCTTGTAGATTTTAAACCTGAGAGAGAGGAGGCAGTCTTGTAGATTTTAAACCTGAGAGAGAGGAGGCAGTCTTGTAGATTTTAAACCTGAGAGAGAGGAGGCAGTCTTGTAGATTTTAAACCTGAGAGTGAGGAGGCAGTATTGTACATTTTAAACCTGAGAGAGAGGAGGCAGTCTTGTAGATTTTAAACCTGAGAGTGAGGAGGCAGTCCTGTAGATTTTAAACCTGAGAGAGAGGAGGCAGTCTTGTAGATTTTAAACCTGAGAGTGAGGAGGCAGTATTGTACATTTTAAACCTGAGAGTGAGGAGGCAGTCTTGTAGATTTTAAACCTGAGAGGGGGAGAGTGAGGAGGCAGTCTGTAGATTTTAAACCTGAGATGGGGAGAGTGAGGAGGCAGTCTTGTAGATCTTAACCCTGAGAGTGAGGAGGCAGTCATGTAGATTTTAAACCTGAGAGAGGGAGAGTGAGGAGGCAGTCTTGTAGATTTTAAACCTGAGAGGGGGAGAGAGAGAAGGCAGTCTTGTAGATTTTAAACCTGAGAGAGGGAGAATGAGGAGGCAGTCTTGTAGATTTTAAAACTGAGAGAGGGAGAGTGAGGAGGCATTCTTGTAGATTTTAATCCTGAGAGAGGGAGAGTGAGGTGGCAGTCTTGTAGATTTTAAAACTGAGAGGGGGAGAGTGAGGTGGCAGTCTTGTAGATTTTACACCTGAGAGTGAGGAGGCAGTCTTGTAGATTTTAAAACTGAGAGGGGGAGAGTGAGGTGGCAGTCTTGTAGATTTTAAACCTGAGAGGGGTAGAGTAAGGAGGCAGTCTTGTAGATTTTAAACCTGAGAGGGGGAGAGTGAGGTGGCAGTCTTGTAGATTTTAAACCTGAGAGGGGGAGAGTAAGGAGGCAGTCTTGTAGATTTTAAACCTGAGCGAGTGGAGGCAGCCTTGTAGATTTTACACCTGAGAGACAGGAGGCTGTCTTGTAGATTTTAAACCTGAGAGGGGGAGAGTGAGGAGGCAGTCTTGTAGATTTTAAACCTGAGAGGGGGAGAGTGAGGAGGCAGTCTTGTAGATTTTAAACCTGAGAGGGGGAGAGTGAGGTTGCATTCTTGCATAATTTAAACCTGAGAGGGGGACAGCGAGAAGGCAGTCTTGTAGATTTTAAACCTGAGAGTGAGGAGGCAGTCTTGTCGATTTTAAACCTGAGAGAGGGAGAGTGAGGAGGCATTCTTGTAGATTTTAAACCTGAGAGTGAAGATTTAATAGATTTTAAACCTGAGAGGGGGAGAGCGAGAAGGCAGTCTTGTAGATTTTTACCCTGTGAGGGGGAGAGTGAGGAGGCAGTCTTGTAGATTTTAAACCTGAGAGGGGGAGAGCGAGAAGGCAGTCTTGTAGATTTTAAACCTGAGAGAGAGAGACGAGGCAGTCTTGTAGATTTTAAACCTGAGAGGGGGAGAGTGAGGAGGCATTCTTGTAGATTTTAAACCTGAGAGTGAATAGGCAGTCTATTAGATTTTAAACCTGAGAGGAGGAGAGAGAGAAGGCAGTCTTGTAGATTTTTACCCTGAGAGGTGGAGAGTGAGGAGGCAGTCTTGTAGATTTTAAACCTGAGAGGGGGAGAGTGAGGAGGCAGTCTTGTAGATTTTAAACCTGAGAGAGAGACGAGGCAGTCTTGTAGATTTTAAACCTGAGAGAGGGACGAGGCAGTCTTGTAGATTTTAAACCTGAGAGGGGGAGAGCGAGAAGGCAGTCTTGTAGATTTTAAACCTGAGAGGGGGAGAGCGAGAAGGCTGTCTTGTCGATTTTAAACCTGAGAGAGAGACGAGGCAGTCTTGTAGATTTTAAACCTGAGAGGGGGAGAGTGAGGAGCCTACCTTGTAGATTTTAAACCTGAGAGAGGGAGAGTGAGGAGGCATTCTTGTAGATTTTAAACCTGAGAGTGAAGAGGCAGTCTATTAGATTTTAAACCTGAGAGGGGGAGATCGAGAAGGCAGTCTTGTAGATTTTTACCCTGAGAGGGTGAGAGTGAGGAGGCATTCTTGTAGATTTTAAACCTGAGAGGGGGAGAGCGAGAAGGCAGTCTTGTAGATTTTAAACCTGAGAGAGAGACGAGGCAGTCTTGTAGATTTTAAACCTGAGAGGGGGAGAGCGAGAAGGCAGTCTTGTAGATTTTAAACCTGAGAGAGAGACGAGGCAGTCTTGTAGATTTTTACCCTGAGAGGGGGAGAGTGAGGAGGCAGTCTTGTAGATTTTAAACCTGAGAGAGAGACGAGGCAGTCTTGTAGATTTTAAATCTGAGAGGGGGAGAGTGAGGAGGCAGTCTTGTCGATTTTAAACCTGAGAGAGAGACGAGGCAGTCTTGCAGATTTTAAACCTGAGAGGGGGAGAGTGAGAAGGCAGTCTTGTCGATTTTAAACCTGAGAGAGAGAGACGAGGCAGTCTTGTAGATTTTAAACCTGAGAGAGTGACGAGGCATCCTTGTAGATTTTAAACCTGAGAGGGGGAGAGCGAGAAGGCAGTCTTGAAGATTTTAAACCTGAGAGGGGGAGAGCGAGAAGGCAGTCTTGTCGATTTAAACCTGAGAGAGGGAGCGGGAGGAGGCAGTTTTGCAGGTTTTAAACCTCAGTGTGAGGAGGCAGTCTTGGAGATTTTAAACCTAAGAGTGAGGTGGCAGTCTTGTAGATTTTAAACCTGAGAGGGAGGAGGCAGTCTTGTAGATTTTAAACCTGAGAGTGAGGAGGCATCCTTGCAGGTTTTAAACCTGAGAGTGAGGAGGCAGTCTTGTAGATTTTCAAGAGGTAAAAACAATGACTGCAGATGCTGGAAACCAGATTCTGGATCAGTGGTGCTGGAAGAGCACAGCAATTCAGGCAGCATCCGAGGACAGGCAAAATCGACGTTTCGGGCAAAAGCCCAGTCTTGTAGATTTTACACCTGAGAGTGAGGAGGCAGTCTTGTAGATTTTAAACCTGAGCGAGAGGAGGCAGTCTTGTAGATTTTAAAACTGAGAGTGGGAAGGCAGTCTTGGAGATTTTAATCCTGAGAGAGAGGAGGCAGTCTTGTAGATTTTAAACCTGAGCGAGAGGAGGCAGTCTTGTAGATTTTAAAACTGAGAGTGGGAAGGCAGTCTTGGAGATTTTAATCCTGAGAGAGAGGAGGCAGTCTTGTAGATTTTAAACCTGAGAGTGGGAGAGTGAGGAGGCAGTCTTGTAGATTTTAAAACTGAGAGGGGGAGAGTGAGGAGGCAGTCTTGTAGATATTAAACCTGAGAGTGAGGACGCAGTCTTGTAGATTTTAAACCTGAGAGGGGGAGAGCAAGAAGGCTGTCTTGTAGATTTTAAACCTGAGAGAGGGAGAGTGAGGAGGCAGTCTTGTCGATTTTAAACCTGAGAGTGAGGAGACAGTCTTGTAGATTTTAAACCTGAGCGAGAGTGGAGGCAGTCTTGTAGATTTAAACCTGAGAGGGGGAGAGTGAGGAGCCTACCTTGTAGATTTTAAACCTGAGAGTGAAGAGGCAGTCTATTAGATTTTAAACCTGAGAGGGGGAGAGTGAGGAGGCAGTCTTGTCGATTTTAAACCTGAGAGAGGGAGAGCGAGAAGGCTGTCTTGCAGATTTTAAACCTGAGAGAGGGAGAGTGAGGAGGCAGTTTTTGCAGGTTTTAAACCTGAGAGTGAGGAGGCAGTCTTGTAGATTTTTACCCTGAGAGGGGGAGAGTGAGGAGGCAGTCTTGTCGATTTTAAACCTGAGAGTGAGGAGACAGTCTTGTAGATTTTAAACCTGAGCGAGAGTGGAGGCAGTCTTGTAGATTTAAACCTGAGAGGGGGAGAGTGAGGAGCCTACCTTGTAGATTTTAAACCTGAGAGTGAAGAGGCAGTCTATTAGATTTTAAACCTGAGAGGGGGAGAGTGAGGAGGCAGTCTTGTCGATTTTAAACCTGAGAGAGGGAGAGCGAGAAGGCTGTCTTGCAGATTTTAAACCTGAGAGAGGGAGAGTGAGGAGGCAGTTTTTGCAGGTTTTAAACCTGAGAGTGAGGAGGCAGTCTTGTAGATTTTAAACCTGAGCGAGAGTGGAGGCAGTCTTGTAGATTTTAAACCTGAGAATGAGGTGGCAGTCTTGCAAATTTTAAACCTGAGAGGGGGAGAGCGAGAAGAATGTCTTGTAGATTTTAAACCTGAGAGAGGGAGAGTGAGGAGGCAGTTTTTGCAGGTTTTAAACCTGAGAGTGAGGTGGCAGTCTTGCAGATTTTAAACCTGAGAGGGGGAGAGTGAGAAAGCAGTCTTCTAAATTTTAAACCTGAGAGAGGGAGAGTGAGGAGGCAGTCTTGTAGACTTTAAACCTGAGAGCGAGGAGGCAGTCTTGTAGATTTTAAACCTGAGAGTGAGGAGGCAGTCTTGTAGATTTTAAACCTGAGAGTGAGGAGGCAGTCTTGTACATTTTAAACCTGAGAGAGAGGAGTCAGTCTTGTAGATTTTAAACCTGAGAGAGGGAGAGTGAGGAGGCAGTCTGTAGATTTTAAACCTGAGATGGGGAGAGTGAGGAGGCAGTCTGTAGATTTTAAACCTGAGAGAGGGAGAGTGAGGAGGCAGTCTTGGAGATTTTAAACCTGAGAGTGAGAGAGTAAGGAGGCAGTCTTGGAGATTTTAAACCTGAGAGTGAGAGAGTAAGGAGGCAGTCTTGTAGATTTTAAACCTGAGAGGGGGAGAGTGAGGAGGCAGTCTTGTAGATTTTAAACCTGAGAGGGGGAGAGTGAGGAGGCAGTCTTGTAGATTTTAAACCTGAGAGAGGGAGAGTGAGGAGGCAGTCTTGTAGATTTTAATCCTGAGAGAGGGAGAGTGAGGAGGCAGTCTTGTAGATTTTAAACCTGAGAAGGGGAGAGTGAGGAGGCAGTCTGTAGATTTTAAACCTGAGAGGGGGAGAGTGAGGATGCATTCTAGTAGATTTTAAACCTGAGAGGGGGAGAGCGAGGAGGCAGTCTGTAGATTTTAAACCTGAGAGAGGGAGAGTGAGGAGGCATTCTTGTAGATTTTAAACCTGAGAGAGGGAGAGTGAGGAGGCAGTCTGTAGATTTTAAACCTGAGAGGGGGAGAGTGAGGAGGCAGTCTGTAGATTTTAAACCTGAGAGAGGGAGAGTGAGGAGGCAGTCTGTAGATTTTAAACCTGAGAGGGGGAGAGTGAGGAGGCAGTCCGTAGATTTTAAACCTGAGAGGGGGAGAGTGAGGAGGCAGTCTGTAGATTTTAAACCTGACAGGGGGAGAGTGAGGAGGCAGTCTTGTAGATTTTAAACCTGAGAGGGGGAGAGTGATGAGGCATTCTTGTAGATTTTAAACCTGAGAGAGGGAGAACGAGAAGGCAGTCTTGTAGATTTTAAACCTGAGAGAGGGAGAGTGAGGAGGCATTCTTGTAGATTTTAAACCTGAGAGTGAGAAGGCAGTCTTGTAGATTTTAAACCTGAGAGGGGGAGAGTGAGGAGGCAGTCTGTAGATTTTAAACCTGAGAGGGGGAGAGTGAGGATGCAATCTTGTAGATTTTAAACCTGAGAGGGGGAGAGCGAGGAGGCAGTCTGTAGATTTTAAACCTGAGAGAGGGAGAGTGAGGAGGCATTCTTGTAGATTTTAAACCTGAGAGAGGGAGAGTGAGGAGGCAGTCTGTAGATTTTAAACCTGAGAGGGGGAGAGTGAGGAGGCAGTCTGTAGATTTTAAACCTGAGAGGGGGAGAGTGAGGAGGCAGTCTGTAGATTTTAAACCTGAGAGAGGGAGAGTGAGGAGACAGTCTGTAGATTTTAAACCTGAGAGGGGGAGAGTGAGGAGGCAGTCTGTAGATTTTAAACCTGAGAGGGGGAGAGTGAGGAGGCAGTCTGTAGATTTTAAACCTGAGAGGGGGAGAGTGAGGAGGCAGTCTTGTAGATTTTACACCTGAGAGTGAGAAGGCAGTCTTGCAGATTTTAAACCTGAGAGGGGGAGAGTGAGGAGGCAGTCTGTAGATTTTAAACCTGAGAGAGGGAGAGTGAGAAGGCAGTCTTGTAGATTTTAAACCTGAGAGAGGGAGAGTGAGGAGGCAGTCTTGTAGATTTTAAACCTGAGAGAGGGAGAGTGAGGAGGCAGTCTTGCAGATTTTAAACCAGAGACGGGGAGAGCGAGGATGCAGTCTGCAGATTTTAAACCTGAGAGAGGGAGAGTGATGAGGCATTCTTGTAGATTTTAAAGCTGAGAGAGGGAGAACGAGAAGGCAGTCTTGTAGATTTTAAACCAGAGAGAGGGAGAGTGAGGAGGCAGTCTTGTAGATTTTAAACCTGAGAGGGGGAGAGTGAGAAGGCAGGCTTGTAGATTTTAAAACTGAGAGGGGGAGAGTGAGGAGGCAGTCTTGTAGATTTTAATCCTGAGAGTGGGAGAGTGAGGAGGCAGTCTTGCAGGTTTTAAACCTGAGAGTGAGGAGGCAGTCTTGTAGATTTTAAACCTGAGAGTGAGGAGGCAGTCTTATAGATTTTAAACCTGAGAGGGGGAGAGCAAGAAGGCTGTCTTGTAGATTTTAAACCTGAGAGAGGGAGAGTGAGAAGGCAGTCTGTAGATTTTAAACCTGAGAGTGAGGAGGCAGTCTTGTAGATTTTAAACCTGAGAGGGGGACAGTGAGAAGGCAGTCTTGTAGATTTTAAAACTGAGAGGGGGAGAGTGAGGAGGCAGTCTTGTAGATTTTAAACCTGAGAGTGGGAGAGTGAGGAGGCAATCTTGTAGATTTTAAACCTGAGAGGGTGAGAGTGAGGAGGCAGTCTTGTAGATTTTAAACCTGAGAGGGGGAGAGTGAGAAGGCAGTCTTGTAGATTTTGAACCTGAGAGGGGGAGAGTGAGGAGGCAGTCTTGTAGATTTTAAACCTGGGAGGGTGAGAGTGAGGAGGCAGTCTTGTAGATTTTAAACCTGAGAGGGGGAGAGTGAGAAGGCAGTCTTGTAGATTTTAAACCTGAGAGGGGGAGAGTGAGGAGGCAGTCTTGTAGATTTTAAACCTGAGAGGGGGAGAGTGAGGAGGCAGTCTTGTAGATTTTAAACCTGAGAGTGAGAGAGCAAGGAGGCAGTCTTGTAGATTTTAAACCTGAGAGTGAGAGTGTGAGAAGGCAGTCTTGTAGATTTTAAACCTGAGAGGGAGAGAGTAAGGAGGCAGTCTTGTAGATTTTAAACCTGAGAGGGGGAGAGTGAGAAGGCAGTCTTGTAGATTTTAAACCTGAGAGAGTGAGGAGGCATTCTTGTAGATTTTAAACCTGAGAGGGGGAGAGCGAGAAGGCAGTCTTGCAGATTTTAAACCTGGGAGAGGAAGAGTGAGGAGGCAGTCTTGTAGATTTTAAACCTGAGAGAGAGGAGGCAGTCTTGTAG
The DNA here is from genome assembly GCF_037043375.1 of Chiloscyllium plagiosum. Classification (NCBI taxonomy): domain Eukaryota; kingdom Metazoa; phylum Chordata; class Chondrichthyes; order Orectolobiformes; family Hemiscylliidae; genus Chiloscyllium; species Chiloscyllium plagiosum. The sequence continues at coordinate 23,293,718 of NW_028270181.1, read as the reverse complement.
AGTGGAACCTGAGAGAGAGGAGTCAGTCTTATAGATTTTAAACCTGAGAGAGGGAGAGTGATGTGGCAGTCATGCAGGGATTAAACCTGAGAGTGAGGGGGCAGTCTTGTAGATTTTAAACCTGAGAGTGAAGAGGCAGTCTATTAGATTTTAAATCTGAGAGGGGGAGAGAGAGAGAAGGCAGTCTTGTAGATTTTTACCCTGAGAGGGGGAGAGTGAGGAGGCAGTCTTGTAGATTTTAAGCTTGAGAGGGGGAGAGTCAGGAGGCAGTCTTGTAGATTTTAAAACTTAGAGGGGGAGAGTGAGGAGGCAGTCTTGTAGATTTTACACCTGAGAGGGAGGAGGCAGTCTTGTAGATTTTAAAACTTCGAGGGGGAGAGTGAGGAGGCAGTCTTGTAGATTTTACACCAGAGAGAGAGGGGGCAGTCTTGCAGGTTTTCAACCTGAGAGTGAGGAGGCAGTCTTGTAGATTTTAAACCTGAGAGTGAGAAGGCAGTCTTGTAGATTTTAAACCTGAGAGTGAGGAGGCAGTCTTGCAGGTTTTCAACCTGAGAGTGAGGAGGCAGTCTTGTAGATTTTAAACCTGAGAGTGAGAAGGCAGTCTTGTAGATTTTAAACCTGAGCTAGAGAAGACAGTCTTGTAGATTTTAAACCTGAGAGAGAGGAGGCAGTCTTGTAGATTTTAAACCTGAGAGTGAGGAGGCAGTCTTGCAGGTTTTCAACCTGAGAGTGAGGAGGCAGTCTTGTAGATTTTAAACCTGAGAGTCAGAAGGCAGTCTTGTAGATTTTAAACCTGAGCTAGAGAAGACAGTCTTGTAGATTTTAAACCTGAGAGAGAGGAGGCAGTCTTGTAGATTTTAAACCTGAGAGAGAGGAGGCAGTCTTGTAGATTTTAAACCTGAGAGTGAGGAGGCAGTCTTGCAGGTTTTCAACCTGAGAGTGAGGACGCAGTCTTGTACATTTTAAACCTGAGAGAGAGGAGGCAGTCTTGTAGATTTTAAACCTGAGAGAGGGAGAGTGAGGAGGCAGTCTGTAGATTTTAAACCTGAGAGGGGGAGAGTGAGGAGGCAGTCTTGTAGATTTTAAACCTGAGAGGGGGAGAGTGAGGAGGCAGTCTTGTAGATTTTAAACCTGAGAGTGAGAGAGCAAGGAGGCAGTCTTGTAGATTTTAAACCTGAGAGTGAGAGTGTGAGAAGGCAGTCTTGTAGATTTTAAACCTGAGAGGGAGAGAGTAAGGAGGCAGTCTTGTAGATTTTAAACCTGAGAGGGGGAGAGTGAGAAGGCAGTCTTGTAGATTTTAAACCTGAGAGAGTGAGGAGGCATTCTTGTAGATTTTAAACCTGAGAGGGGGAGAGCGAGAAGGCAGTCTTGCAGATTTTAAACCTGGGAGAGGAAGAGTGAGGAGGCAGTCTTGTAGATTTTAAACCTGAGAGAGAGGAGGCAGTCTTGTAGAGTGGAACCTGAGAGAGAGGAGTCAGTCTTATAGATTTTAAACCTGAGAGAGGGAGAGTGATGTGGCAGTCATGCAGGGATTAAACCTGAGAGTGAGGGGGCAGTCTTGTAGATTTTAAACCTGAGAGTGAAGAGGCAGTCTATTAGATTTTAAATCTGAGAGGGGGAGAGAGAGAGAAGGCAGTCTTGTAGATTTTTACCCTGAGAGGGGGAGAGTGAGGAGGCAGTCTTGTAGATTTTAAGCTTGAGAGGGGGAGAGTCAGGAGGCAGTCTTGTAGATTTTAAAACTTAGAGGGGGAGAGTGAGGAGGCAGTCTTGTAGATTTTACACCTGAGAGGGAGGAGGCAGTCTTGTAGATTTTAAAACTTCGAGGGGGAGAGTGAGGAGGCAGTCTTGTAGATTTTACACCAGAGAGAGAGGGGGCAGTCTTGCAGGTTTTCAACCTGAGAGTGAGGAGGCAGTCTTGTAGATTTTAAACCTGAGAGTGAGAAGGCAGTCTTGTAGATTTTAAACCTGAGAGTGAGGAGGCAGTCTTGCAGGTTTTCAACCTGAGAGTGAGGAGGCAGTCTTGTAGATTTTAAACCTGAGAGTGAGAAGGCAGTCTTGTAGATTTTAAACCTGAGCTAGAGAAGACAGTCTTGTAGATTTTAAACCTGAGAGAGAGGAGGCAGTCTTGTAGATTTTAAACCTGAGAGTGAGGAGGCAGTCTTGCAGGTTTTCAACCTGAGAGTGAGGAGGCAGTCTTGTAGATTTTAAACCTGAGAGTCAGAAGGCAGTCTTGTAGATTTTAAACCTGAGCTAGAGAAGACAGTCTTGTAGATTTTAAACCTGAGAGAGAGGAGGCAGTCTTGTAGATTTTAAACCTGAGAGAGAGGAGGCAGTCTTGTAGATTTTAAACCTGAGAGTGAGGAGGCAGTCTTGCAGGTTTTCAACCTGAGAGTGAGGACGCAGTCTTGTACATTTTAAACCTGAGAGAGAGGAGGCAGTCTTGTAGATTTTAAACCTGAGAGAGGGAGAGTGAGGAGGCAGTCTGTCGATTTTAAACCTGAGATGGGGAGAGTGAGGAGGCAGTCTGTACATTTTAAACCTGAGAGTGAGGAGGCAGTCATGTAGATTTTTAACCTGAGAGAGGGAGAGTGAGGAGGCAGTCTTGTAGATTTTAAACCTGAGAGGGGGAGAGAGAGAAGGCATCTTGTAGATTTTAAACCTGAGAGCGAGAAGGCAGTCTTGCAGATTTTAATCCTGAGAGAGGGAGAGTGAGGAGGCAGTCTTGGAGATTTTAAACCTGAGAGAGGGAGAGTGAGGACGCAGTCTTGTAGATTTTAAAACTGAGAGGGGGAGAGTGAGGTGGCAGTCTTATAGATTTTAAACCCGAGAGTGAGGAGGCAGTCTTGTAGATTTTAAAACTGAGAGGGGGAGAGTGAGGTGGCAGTCTTGTAGATTTTACACCTGAGAGTGAGGAGGCAGTCTTGTAGATTTTAAACCTGAGAGGGTGAGAGCGAGGAGGCAGTCTTGTAGATTTTAAACCTGAGAGTGAGAGAGTGAGAAGGCAGTCTTGTAGATTTTAAACCTGAGAGGGGGAGAGTGAGGAGGCAGTCTTGTAGATTTTAAACCTGAGAGTGAGAGAGTGAGAAGGCAGTCTTGTAGATTTTAAAACTGAGAGGGGGAGAGTGAGGTGGCAGTCTTGTAGATTTTAAACCCGAGAGTGAGGAGGCAGTCTTGTAGATTTTAAAACTGAGAGGGGGAGAGTGAGGTGGCAGTCTTGTAGATTTTAAACCTGAGAGTGAGAAGGCAGTCTTGTAGATTTTAAACCTGAGAGTGAGAGAGTAAGGAGGCAGTCTTGTAGATTTTAAACCTGAGAGAGGGAGAGTGAGAAGGCAGTCTTGTAGATTTTAAACCTGAGAGGGGGAGAGTGAGAAGGCAGTCTTGTAGATTTTAAACCTGAGAGGGGGAGAGTGAGGAGGCTGTCTTGTAGATTTTAAACCTGAGCGAGAGGAGGCAGTCTTGTAGATTTTAAACCTGAGTGATGAGCCTACCTTGTAGATTTTAAACCTGAGAGAGGGAGAGTGAGGAGGCATTCTTGTAGATTTTAAACCTGAGAGTGAAGAGGCAGTCTATTAGATATTAAACCTGAGAGGGGGAGAGAGAGAAGGCAGTCTTGTACATTTTTAACCTGAGAGGGGGAGAGTGAGGAGGCAGTCTTGTAGATTTTAACCCTGAGAGAGGGAGAGTGAGGAGGCAGTCTTGTCGATTTTAAACCTGAGTGTGAAGAGGCAGTCTATTAGATTTTAAACCTGAGAGGGGGAGAGAGAGAAGGCAGTCTTGTAGATTTTAAACCTGAGAGTGAGACATGGCAGTCTTGTAGATTTTAAACCTGAGAGAGGGAGAGTGAGGATGCAGTCATGTTGATTTTAAACCTGAGAATGAGGAGGCAGTCTTGTAGATTTTAAACCTGAGAGTGAGAGAGTAAGGAGGCAGTCTTGTAGATTTTAAACCTGAGAGAGGGAGAGTGAGAAGGCAGTCTTATCGATTTTAAACCTGAGAGGGGGAGAGTGAGGAGGCAGTCTTGTAGATTTTAAACCTGAGAGAGGGAGAGTGAGAAGGCAGTCTTGTAGATTTTAAACCTGAGAGAGGGAGAGTGAGAAGGCAGTCTTGTAGATTTTAAACCTGAGAGGGGGAGAGTGAGGAGGCAGTCTTGTAGATTTTAAACCTGAGAGGGGGAGAGTAAGGAGGCAGTCTTGTAGATTTTAAACCTGAGAGGGGGAGAGTGAGGAGGCAGTCTTGTAGATTTTAAACCTGAGAGTGAGAGAGTAAGGAGTCAATCTTGTAGATTTTAAACCTGAGAGGGGGAGAGTGAGGAGGCAGTCTTGTAGATTTTAAACCTGAGAGTGAGAGAGTAAGGAGGCAGTCTTTTAGATTTTAAACCTGAGAGGGGGAGAGTGAGGAGGCAGTCTTGTAGATTTTAAACCTGAGAGAGGGAGAGTGAAAAGGCAGTCTTGTAGATTTTAAACCTGAGAGGGGGAGAGTGAGGAGGCAGTCTTGTAGATTTTAAACCTGAGAGAGGGAGAGTGAGAAGGCAGTCTGTAGATTTTAAACCTGAGCGAGAGGAGGCAGTCTTGTAGATTTAAACCTGAGAGGGGGAGAGTGAGGAGCCTACCTTGTAGATTTTAAACCTGAGAGAGGGAGAGTGAGGAGGCATTCTTGTAGATTTTAAACCTGAGAGTGAAGAGGCAGTCTATTAGATATTAAACCTGAGAGGGGGAGAGAGAGAAGGCAGTCTTGTACATTTTTAACCTGAGAGGGGGAGAGTGAGGAGGCAGTCTTGTAGATTTTAACCCTGAGAGAGGGAGGGTGAGGAGGCAGTCTTGTCGATTTTAAACCTGAGAGTGAAGAGGCAGTCTATTAGATTTTAAACCTGAGAGGGGGAGAGAGAGAAGGCAGTCTTGTAGATTTGAAACCTGAGAGTGAGACGTGGCAGTCTTGTAGATTTTAAACCTGAGAGAGGGAGAGTGAGGAGGCTGTCTTGTAGATTTTAAACCTGAGAGTGAGGAGGCGGTCTTGTCGATTTTAAACCTGAGAGAGGGAGAGTGAGGAGGCAGTGTTGCAGGTTTTAAACCTGAGAGAGAGGAGGCAGTCTTGTAGATTTTACACCTGAGAGAGAGGAGTCAGTCTTGTAGATTTTAAACCTGAGAGAGAGGAGAGTGAGAAGGCAGTCTTATCGATTTTAAACCTGAGAGGGGGAGAGTGAGGAGGCAGTCTTGTAGATTTTAAACCTGAGAGAGGGAGAGTGAGAAGGCAGTCTTGTAGATTTTAAACCTGAGAGAGGGAGAGTGAGAAGGCAGTCTTGTAGATTTTAAACCTGAGAGGGGGAGAGTGAGGAGGCAGTCTTGTAGATTTTAAACCTGAGAGGGGGAGAGTAAGGAGGCAGTCTTGTAGATTTTAAACCTGAGAGGGGGAGAGTGAGGAGGCAGTCTTGTAGATTTTAAACCTGAGAGTGAGAGAGTAAGGAGTCAATCTTGTAGATTTTAAACCTGAGAGGGGGAGAGTGAGGAGGCAGTCTTGTAGATTTTAAACCTGAGAGTGAGAGAGTAAGGAGGCAGTCTTTTAGATTTTAAACCTGAGAGGGGGAGAGTGAGGAGGCAGTCTTGTAGATTTTAAACCTGAGAGAGGGAGAGTGAAAAGGCAGTCTTGTAGATTTTAAACCTGAGAGGGGGAGAGTGAGGAGGCAGTCTTGTAGATTTTAAACCTGAGAGAGGGAGAGTGAGAAGGCAGTCTGTAGATTTTAAACCTGAGCGAGAGGAGGCAGTCTTGTAGATTTAAACCTGAGAGGGGGAGAGTGAGGAGCCTACCTTGTAGATTTTAAACCTGAGAGAGGGAGAGTGAGGAGGCATTCTTGGAGATTTTAAACCTGAGAGTGAAGAGGCAGTCTATTAGATATTAAACCTGAGAGGGGGAGAGAGAGAAGGCAGTCTTGTACATTTTTAACCTGAGAGGGGGAGAGTGAGGAGGCAGTCTTGTAGATTTTAACCCTGAGAGAGGGAGGGTGAGGAGGCAGTCTTGTCGATTTTAAACCTGAGAGTGAAGAGGCAGTCTATTAGATTTTAAACCTGAGAGGGGGAGAGAGAGAAGGCAGTCTTGTAGATTTGAAACCTGAGAGTGAGACGTGGCAGTCTTGTAGATTTTAAACCTGAGAGTGAGGAGGCGGTCTTGTCGATTTTAAACCTGAGAGAGGGAGAGTGAGGAGGCAGTGTTGCAGGTTTTAAACCTGAGAGAGAGGAGGCAGTCTTGTAGATTTTACACCTGAGAGAGAGGAGTCAGTCTTGTAGATTTTAAACCTGAGAGAGGGAGAGTGAGGTGGCAGTCATGTAGATTTTAAACCTGAGAGTGAGGTGGCAGTCTTGTAGATTTTAAACCTGAGAGTGAGGTGGCAGTCTTGTAGATTTTAAACCTGAGAGTGAGGAGGCAGTCTTGTAGACTTTACACCTGAGAGTGAGGAGGCAGTCTTGTAGATTTTAAACCTGAGAGTGAGGTGGCAGTCTTGTAGATTTTAAACCTGAGAGGGAGGAGGCAGTCTTGCAGGTTTTAAACCTGAGAGTGAGGAGACAGTCTTGTCGATTTTAAACCTGAGAGTGAGGAGGCAGTCTTGTAGATTTTAAACCTGAGAGTGAGGAGGCAGTCTTGTAGATTTTAAACCTGAGCTAGAGGAGACAGTCTTGTAGATTTTAAACCTGAGAGAGAGGAGGCAGTCTTGTAGATTTTAAACCTGAGAGAGAGGAGGCAGTCTTGTAGATTTTAAACCTGAGAGAGAGGAGGCAGTCTTGTAGATTTTAAACCTGAGAGTGAGGAGGCAGTATTGTACATTTTAAACCTGAGAGAGAGGAGGCAGTCCTGTAGATTTTAAACCTGAGAGTGAGGAGGCAGTATTGTACATTTTAAACCTGAGAGAGAGGAGGCAGTCTTGTAGATTTTAAACCTGAGAGAGAGGAGGCAGTCTTGTAGATTTTAAACCTGAGAGTGAGGAGGCAGTCCTGTAGATTTTAAACCTGAGAGAGAGGAGGCAGTCTTGTAGATTTTAAACCTGAGAGTGAGGAGGCAGTATTGTACATTTTAAACCTGAGAGTGAGGAGGCAGTCTTGTAGATTTTAAACCTGAGAGGGGGAGAGTGAGGAGGCAGTCTGTAGATTTTAAACCTGAGATGGGGAGAGTGAGGAGGCAGTCTTGTAGATCTTAACCCTGAGAGTGAGGAGGCAGTCATGTAGATTTTAAACCTGAGAGAGGGGGAGTGAGGAGGCAGTCTTGTAGATTTTAAACCTGAGAGGGGGAGAGAGAGAGAAGGCAGTCTTGTAGATTTTAAACCTGAGAGAGGGAGAATGAGGAGGCAGTCTTGTAGATTTTAAACCTGAGAGAGGGAGAGTGAGGAGGCATTCTTGTAGATTTTAATCCTGAGAGAGGGAGAGTGAGGTGGCAGTCTTGTAGATTTTAAACCTGAGAGGGGGAGAGTAAGGAGGCAGTCTTGTAGATTTTAAACCTGAGCGAGTGGAGGCAGCCTTGTAGATTTTACACCTGAGAGAGAGGAGGCTGTCTTGTAGATTTTAATCCTGAGAGGGGGAGAGTGAGGAGGCAGTCTTGTAGATTTTACACCTGAGAGTGAGGAGGCAGTCTTGTAGATTTTAAAACTGAGAGGGGGAGAGTGAGGTGGCAGTCTTGTAGATTTTAAACCTGAGAGGGGGAGAGTAAGGAGGCAGTCTTGTAGATTTTAAACCTGAGCGAGTGGAGGCAGCCTTGTAGATTTTACACCTGAGAGAGAGGAGGCTGTCTTGTAGATTTTAAACCTGAGAGGGGGAGAGTGAGGAGGCAGTCTTGTAGATTTTAAACCTGAGAGGGGGAGAGTGAGGAGGCAGTCTTGTAGATTTTAAACCTGAGAGGGGGAGAGTGAGGTTGCATAATTTAAACCTGAGAGGGGGACAGCGAGAAGGCAGTCTTGTAGATTTTAAACCTGAGAGTGAGGAGGCAGTCTTGTCGATTTTAAACCTGAGAGAGGGAGAGTGAGGAGGCATTCTTGTAGATTTTAAACCTGAGAGTGAAGATTTGATAGATTTTAAACCTGAGAGGGGGAGAGCGAGAAGGCAGTCTTGTAGATTTTTACCCTGTGAGGGGGAGAGTGAGGAGGCAGTCTTGTAGATTTTAAACCTGAGAGGGGGAGAGCGAGAAGGCAGTCTTGTAGATTTTAAACCTGAGAGAGAGAGACGAGGCAGTCTTGTAGATTTTAAACCTGAGAGGGGGAGAGTGAGGAGGCAGTCTTGTAGATTTTAAACCTGAGAGAGAGACGAGGCAGTCTTGTAGATTTTAAACCTGAGAGAGAGAGACGAGGCAGTCTTGTAGATTTTAAACCTGAGAGGGGGAGAGTGAGGAGGCAGTCTTGTAGATTTTAAACCTGAGAGGGGGAGAGTGAGGAGGCAGTCTTGTAGATTTTAAACCTGAGAGAGAGAGACGAGGCAGTCTTGTAGATTTTAAACCTGAGAGGGGGAGAGTGAGGAGGCATTCTTGTAGATTTTAAACCTGAGAGTGAATAGGCAGTCTATTAGATTTTAAACCTGAGAGGAGGAGAGAGAGAAGGCAGTCTTGTAGATTTTTACCCTGAGAGGTGGAGAGTGAGGAGGCAGTCTTGTAGATTTTAAACCTGAGAGGGGGAGAGCGAGAAGGCAGTCTTGTAGATTTTAAACCTGAGAGAGAGACGAGGCAGTCTTGTAGATTTTAAACCTGAGAGGGGGAGAGTGAGGAGGCAGTCTTGTAGATTTTAAACCTGAGAGAGAGACGAGGCAGTCTTGTAGATTTTAAACCTGAGAGAGGGACGAGGCAGTCTTGTAGATTTTAAACCTGAGAGGGGGAGAGCGAGAAGGCAGTCTTGTAGATTTTAAACCGGAGAGGGGGAGAGCGAGAAGGCTGTCTTGTCGATTTTAAACCTGAGAGAGAGACGAGGCAGTCTTGTAGATTTTAAACCTGAGAGGGGGAGAGTGAGGAGCCTACCTTGTAGATTTTAAACCTGAGAGAGGGAGAGTGAGGAGGCATTCTTGTAGATTTTAAACCTGAGAGTGAAGAGGCAGTCTATTAGATTTTAAACCTGAGAGGGGGAGATCGAGAAGGCAGTCTTGTAGATTTTTACCCTGAGAGGGTGAGAGTGAGGAGGCATTCTTGTAGATTTTAAACCTGAGAGGGGGAGAGCGAGAAGGCAGTCTTGTAGATTTTAAACCTGAGAGAGAGACGAGGCAGTCTTGTAGATTTTAAACCTGAGAGGGGGAGAGCGAGAAGGCAGTCTTGTAGATTTTAAACCTGAGAGAGAGACGAGGCAGTCTTGTAGATTTTTACCCTGAGAGGGGGAGAGTGAGGAGGCAGTCTTGTAGATTTTAAACCTGAGAGAGAGACGAGGCAGTCTTGTAGATTTTAAATCTGAGAGGGGGAGAGTGAGGAGGCAGTCTTGTCGATTTTAAACCTGAGAGAGAGACGAGGCAGTCTTGCAGATTTTAAACCTGAGAGGGGGAGAGTGAGAAGGCAGTCTTGTCGATTTTAAACCTGAGAGAGAGAGACGAGGCAGTCTTGTAGATTTTAAACCTGAGAGAGTGACGAGGCATTCTTGTAGATTTTAAACCTGAGAGGGGGAGAGCGAGAAGGCAGTCTTGAAGATTTTAAACCTGAGAGGGGGAGAGCGAGAAGGCAGTCTTGTCGATTTAAACCTGAGAGAGGGAGAGGGAGGAGGCAGTTTTGCAGGTTTTAAACCTGAGTGTGAGGAGGCAGTCTTGGAGATTTTAAACCTGAGAGTGAGGTGGCAGTCTTGTAGATTTTAAACCTGAGAGGGAGGAGGCAGTCTTGTAGATTTTAAAGAGGTAAAAACAATGACTGCAGATGCTGGAAACCAGATTCTGGATCAGTGGTGCTGGAAGAGCACAGCAATTCAGGCAGCATCCGAGGACAGGCAAAATCGACGTTTCGGGCAAAAGCCCAGTCTTGTAGATTTTACACCTGAGAGTGAGGAGGCAGTCTTGTAGATTTTAAACCTGAGCGAGAGGAGGCAGTCTTGTAGATTTTAAAACTGAGAGTGGGAAGGCAGTCTTGGAGATTTTAATCCTGAGAGAGAGGAGGCAGTCTTGTAGATTTTAAACCTGAGAGTGGGAGAGTGAGGAGGCAGTCTTGTAGATTTTAAAACTGAGAGGGGGAGAGTGAGGAGGCAGTCTTGTAGATTTTAAACCTGAGAGTGAGGACGCAGTCTTGTAGATTTTAAACCTGAGAGGGGGAGAGCAAGAAGGCTGTCTTGTAGATTTTAAACCTGAGAGAGGGAGAGTGAGGAGGCAGTCTTGTAGATTTTAAACCTGAGAGTGAGGAGGCAGTCTTGTACATTTTAAGCCTGAGAGAGAGGACGCAGTCTTGTAGATTTTAAACCTGAGAGGGGGAGAGTGAGGAGGCAGTCTGTAGATCTTAAACCTGAGAGAGTGAGGATGCAGTCTTACAGATTTTAAAAATGAGAGAGGGAGAGTGAGAAGGCAGTCTTGTAGATTTTAAACCTGAGAAAGGGAGAGTGAGAAGGCAGTCTTGCAGATTTTAAAACTGAGAGTGAGGAGGCAGTCTTGTAGATTTTAACCCTGAGAGGGGGAGAGTGAGGAGGCAGTCTTGTAGATTTTAAACCTGAGAGGGGGAGAGTGAGGAGGCAGTCTTGTAGATTTTAAACCTGAGAGGGGGAGAGTGAGGTTGCATTCTTGCATAATTTAAACCTGAGAGGGGGACAGCGAGAAGGCAGTCTTGTAGATTTTAAACCTGAGAGTGAGGAGGCAGTCTTGTCGATTTTAAACCTGAGAGAGGGAGAGTGAGGAGGCATTCTTGTAGATTTTAAACCTGAGAGTGAAGATTTGATAGATTTTAAACCTGAGAGGGGGAGAGCGAGAAGGCAGTCTTGTAGATTTTTACCCTGTGAGGGGGAGAGTGAGGAGGCAGTCTTGTAGATTTTAAACCTGAGAGGGGGAGAGCGAGAAGGCAGTCTTGTAGATTTTAAACCTGAGAGAGAGAGACGAGGCAGTCTTGTAGATTTTAAACCTGAGAGGGGGAGAGTGAGGAGGCAGTCTTGTAGATTTTAAACCTGAGAGAGAGACGAGGCAGTCTTGTAGATTTTAAACCTGAGAGAGAGAGACGAGGCAGTCTTGTAGATTTTAAACCTGAGAGGGGGAGAGTGAGGAGGCAGTCTTGTAGATTTTAAACCTGAGAGGGGGAGAGTGAGGAGGCAGTCTTGTAGATTTTAAACCTGAGAGAGAGAGACGAGGCAGTCTTGTAGATTTTAAACCTGAGAGGGGGAGAGTGAGGAGGCATTCTTGTAGATTTTAAACCTGAGAGTGAATAGGCAGTCTATTAGATTTTAAACCTGAGAGGAGGAGAGAGAGAAGGCAGTCTTGTAGATTTTTACCCTGAGAGGTGGAGAGTGAGGAGGCAGTCTTGTAGATTTTAAACCTGAGAGGGGGAGAGCGAGAAGGCAGTCTTGTAGATTTTAAACCTGAGAGAGAGACGAGGCAGTCTTGTAGATTTTAAACCTGAGAGGGGGAGAGTGAGGAGGCAGTCTTGTAGATTTTAAACCTGAGAGAGAGACGAGGCAGTCTTGTAGATTTTAAACCTGAGAGAGGGACGAGGCAGTCTTGTAGATTTTAAACCTGAGAGGGGGAGAGCGAGAAGGCAGTCTTGTAGATTTTAAACCGGAGAGGGGGAGAGCGAGAAGGCTGTCTTGTCGATTTTAAACCTGAGAGAGAGACGAGGCAGTCTTGTAGATTTTAAACCTGAGAGGGGGAGAGTGAGGAGCCTACCTTGTAGATTTTAAACCTGAGAGAGGGAGAGTGAGGAGGCATTCTTGTAGATTTTAAACCTGAGAGTGAAGAGGCAGTCTATTAGATTTTAAACCTGAGAGGGGGAGATCGAGAAGGCAGTCTTGTAGATTTTTACCCTGAGAGGGTGAGAGTGAGGAGGCATTCTTGTAGATTTTAAACCTGAGAGGGGGAGAGCGAGAAGGCAGTCTTGTAGATTTTAAACCTGAGAGAGAGACGAGGCAGTCTTGTAGATTTTAAACCTGAGAGGGGGAGAGCGAGAAGGCAGTCTTGTAGATTTTAAACCTGAGAGAGAGACGAGGCAGTCTTGTAGATTTTTACCCTGAGAGGGGGAGAGTGAGGAGGCAGTCTTGTAGATTTTAAACCTGAGAGAGAGACGAGGCAGTCTTGTAGATTTTAAATCTGAGAGGGGGAGAGTGAGGAGGCAGTCTTGTCGATTTTAAACCTGAGAGAGAGACGAGGCAGTCTTGCAGATTTTAAACCTGAGAGGGGGAGAGTGAGAAGGCAGTCTTGTCGATTTTAAACCTGAGAGAGAGAGACGAGGCAGTCTTGTAGATTTTAAACCTGAGAGAGTGACGAGGCATTCTTGTAGATTTTAAACCTGAGAGGGGGAGAGCGAGAAGGCAGTCTTGAAGATTTTAAACCTGAGAGGGGGAGAGCGAGAAGGCAGTCTTGTCGATTTAAACCTGAGAGAGGGAGAGGGAGGAGGCAGTTTTGCAGGTTTTAAACCTGAGTGTGAGGAGGCAGTCTTGGAGATTTTAAACCTGAGAGTGAGGAGGCAGTCTTGTAGATTTTAAACCTGAGAGGGAGGAGGCAGTCTTGTAGATTTTAAAGAGGTAAAAACAATGACTGCAGATGCTGGAAACCAGATTCTGGATCAGTGGTGCTGGAAGAGCACAGCAATTCAGGCAGCATCCGAGGACAGGCAAAATCGACGTTTCGGGCAAAAGCCCAGTCTTGTAGATTTTACACCTGAGAGTGAGGAGGCAGTCTTGTAGATTTTAAACCTGAGCGAGAGGAGGCAGTCTTGTAGATTTTAAAACTGAGAGTGGGAAGGCAGTCTTGGAGATTTTAATCCTGAGAGAGAGGAGGCAGTCTTGTAGATTTTAAACCTGAGAGTGGGAGAGTGAGGAGGCAGTCTTGTAGATTTTAAAACTGAGAGGGGGAGAGTGAGGAGGCAGTCTTGTAGATTTTAAACCTGAGAGTGAGGACGCAGTCTTGTAGATTTTAAACCTGAGAGGGGGAGAGCAAGAAGGCTGTCTTGTAGATTTTAAACCTGAGAGAGGGAGAGTGAGGAGGCAGTCTTGTAGATTTTAAACCTGAGAGTGAGGAGGCAGTCTTGTAGATTTTAAACCTGAGAGGGGGAGAGTGAGGAGGCAGTCTGGTAGATTTTAAAAACTGAGAGGGGGAGAGTGAGGAGGCAGTCTTGTAGATTTTAAACCTGAGAGGGGGAGAGTGAGGAGGCAGTCTTGTAGATTTTAAACCTGAGAGAGAGAGACGAGGCAGTCTTGTAGATTTTAAACCTGAGAGGGGGAGAGTGAGGAGGCATTCTTGTAGATTTTAAACCTGAGAGTGAATAGGCAGTCTATTAGATTTTAAACCTGAGAGGAGGAGAGAGAGAAGGCAGTCTTGTAGATTTTTACCCTGAGAGGTGGAGAGTGAGGAGGCAGTCTTGTAGATTTTAAACCTGAGAGGGGGAGAGCGAGAAGGCAGTCTTGTAGATTTTAAACCTGAGAGAGAGACGAGGCAGTCTTGTAGATTTTAAACCTGAGAGGGGGAGAGTGAGGAGGCAGTCTTGTAGATTTTAAACCTGAGAGAGAGAGACGAGGCAGTCTTGTAGATTTTAAACCTGAGAGAGAGACGAGGCAGTCTTGTAGATTTTAAACCTGAGAGGGGGAGAGCGAGAAGGCAGTCTTGTAGATTTTAAACCTGAGAGGGGGAGAGCGAGAAGGCTGTCTTGTCGATTTTAAACCTGAGAGAGGGAGAGTGAGGAGGCAGTTTTGCAGGTTTTAAACCTGAGAATGAGGAGGCTGTCTTGGAGATTTTAAACCTGAGCGAGAGTGGAGGCAGCCTTGTAGATTTTAAACCTGAGAGGGGGAGAGCGAGAAGGCTGTCTTCTCGATTTTAAACCTGAGAGAGGGAGAGTGAGTGGGCAGTCTTGCAGACTTTACACCTGAGAGTGAGGAGGCAGTCTTGTAGATTTTAAACCTGAGCAAGAGTAGGCAGTCTTGTAGATTTTAAACCTGAGAGGGAGGAAGCAGTCTTGTAGATTTTAAACCTGAGAGTGAGGAGGCAGTCTTGCAGGTTTTAAACCTGAGAGTGAGGAGGCAGTCTTGTAGATTTTAAACCTGAGAGAGGGAGAGAGAGGAGGCAGTCTTGTAGATTTTAAACCTGAGCGAGAGGAGGCAGTCTTGTAGATTTTTACCCTGAGAGGGAGAGAGTGAGGAGGCAGTCTTGTAGATTTTAAACCTGAGAGGGGGAAAGCGAGAAGGCAGTATTGTAGATTTTAAACCTGAGAGGGGGAGAGCGAGAAGGCAGTCTTGTAGATTTTAAACCTGAGAGAGAGACGAGGCAGTCTTGTAGATTTTAAACCTGAGAGGGGGAGAGTGAGGAGCCTACTTTGTAGATTTTAAACCTGAGAGAGGGAGAGTGAGGAGGCATTCTTGTAGATTTTAAACCTGAGAGTGAAGAGGCAGTCTATTAGATTTTAAACCTGAGAGGGGGAGATCGAGAAGGCAGTCTTGTAGATTTTTACCCTGAGAGGGTGAGAGTGAGGAGGCAGTCTTGTAGATTTTAAACCTGAGAGGGGGAGAGCGAGAAGGCAGTCTTGTAGATTTTAAACCTGAGAGAGAGACGAGGCAGTCTTGTAGATTTTAAACCTGAGAGGGTGAGAGCGAGAAGGCAGTCTTGTAGATTTTAAACCTGAGAGAGAGACGAGGCAGTCTTGTAGATTTTAAACCTGAGAGGGGGAGAGTGAGGAGGCAGTCTTGTAGATTTTAAACCTGAGAGAGAGACGAGGCAGTCTTGTAGATTTTAAATCTGAGAGGGGGAGAGTGAGGAGGCAGTCTTGTCGATTTTAAACCTGAGAGAGAGACGAGGCAGTCTTGCAGATTTTAAACCTGAGAGGGTGAGAGTGAGAAGGCAGTCTTGTCGATTTTAAACCTGAGAGAGAGAGACGAGGCAGTCTTGTAGATTTTAAACCTGAGAGAGTGACGAGGCATTCTTGTAGATTTTAAACCTGAGAGGGGGAGAGCGAGAAGGCAGTCTTGAAGATTTTAAACCTGAGAGGGGGAGAGCGAGAAGGCAGTCTTGTCGATTTAAACCTGAGAGAGGGAGAGGGAGGAGGCAGTTTTGCAGGTTTTAAACCTGAGTGTGAGGAGGCAGTCTTGGAGATTTTAAACCTGAGCGAGAGTGGAGGCAGCCTTGTAGATTTTAAACCTGAGCGGGGGAGAGCGAGAAGGCAGTCTTGTAGATTTTACACCTGAGAGAGAGGAGGCATTCTTGTAGATTTTAAAACTGAGAGGGGGAGAATGAGAAGGCAGTCTTGTAGATTTTAAACCTGAGAAGGGGAGGGTGAGGAGGCAGTCTTGTAGATTTTAAACCTGAGAGTGAGGAGGCAGTCTTGTAGATTTTAAACCTGAGAGTGAGGTGGCAGTCTTGTAGATTTTAAACCTGAGAGTGAGGAGGCAGTCTTGTAGATTTTAAACCTGAGAGTGAGGAGGCAGTCTTGCAGGTTTTAAACCTGAGAGTGAGGAGGCAGTCTTGTAGATTTTACACCTGAGAGAGAGGAGGCAGTCTTGTAGATTTTAAACCTGAGCGAGAGGAGGCAGTCTTGTAGATTTTAAAACTGAGAGTGGGAAGGCAGTCTTGGAGATTTTAATCCTGAGAGAGAGGAGGCAGTCTTGTAGATTTTAAACCTGAGAGTGAGGACGCAGTCTTGTAGATTTTAAACCTGAGAGGGGGAGAGCAAGAAGGCTGTCTTGTAGATTTTAAACCTGAGAGAGGGAGAGTGAGGAGGCAGTCTTTTAGATTTTAAACCTGAGAGTGAGGAGGCAGTCTTGTAGATTTTAAAACTGAGAGGGGGAGAGTGAGGAGACAGTCTGGTAGATTTTAAAACTGAGAGGGGGAGAGTGAGGAGGCAGTCTTGTAGATTTTAAACCTGAGAGGGGAAGAGTGAGGAGGCAGTCTTGTAGATTTTAAAACTGAGAGGGGGAGAGTGAGGAGGCAGTCTTGTAGATTTTAAACCTGAGAGGGGGAGAGTGAGGAGGCAGTCTTGTAGATTTTAAACCTGAGAGTGAATAGGCAGTCTATTAGATTTTAAACCTGAGAGGAGGAGAGAGAGAAGGCAGTCTTGTAGATTTTAAACCTGAGAGTGAGAGAGTAAGGAGGCAATCTTGTAGATTTTAAACCTGAGAGGGGGAGAGTGAGAAGGCAGTCTTGTAGATTTTAAACCTGAGAGGGGGAGAGTGAGGAGGCAGTCTTGTAGATTTTAAACCTGAGAGGGGGAGAGTAAGGAGGCAGTCTTGTAGATTTTAAACCTGAGAGGGGGAGAGTGAGGAGGCAGTCTTGTAGATTTTAAACCTGAGAGTGAGAGAGTAAGGAGGCAATCTTGTAGATTTTAAACCTGAGAGGGGGAGAGTGAGGAGGCAGTCTTGTAGATTTTAAACCTGAGAGTGAGAGAGTAAGGAGGCAGTCTTGTAGATTTTAAACCTGAGAGGGGGAGAGTGAGGAGGCAGTCTTGTAGATTTTAAACCTGAGAGGCGGAGAGAGAGAAGGCAGTCTTGTAGATTTTAAACCTGAGAGGGGGAGAGAGAGAAGGCAGTCTTGTAGATTTTAAACCTGAGAGTGAGAGAGTAAGGAGGCAGTCTTGTAGATTTTAAACCTGAGAGAGGGAGAGTGAGAAGGCAGTCTTATCGATTTTAAACCTGAGAGGGGGAGAGTGAGAAGGCAGTCTTGTAGATTTTAAACCTGAGAGGGGGAGAGTGAGAAGGCAGTCTTATCGATTTTAAACCTGAGAGGGGGAGAGTGAGCAGGCAGTCTTGTAGATTTTAAACCTGAGAGAGGGAGAGTGAGAAGGCTGTCTTGTAGATTTTAAACCATAAAGAGGGAGAGTGAGAAGGCAGTCTTGTAGATTTTAAACCTGAGAGGGGGAGAGTGAGGAGGCTGTCTTGTAGATTTTAAACCTGAGCGAGAGGAGGCAGTCTTGTAGATTTTAAACCTGAGTGAGGAGCCTACCTTGTAGATTTTAAACCTGAGAGAGGGAGAGTGAGGAGGCATTCTTGTAGATTTTAAACCTGAGAGTGAAGAGGCAGTCTATTAGATATTAAACCAGAGAGGGGGAGAGAGAGAGAAGGCAGTCTTGTACATTTTTAACCTGAGAGGGGGAGAGTGAGGAGGCAGTCTTGTAGATTTTAACCCTGAGAGAGGGAGAGTGAGGAGGCAGTCTTGTCGATTTTAAACCTGAGAGGGGGAGAGAGAGAAGGCAGTCTTGTAGATTTTAAACCTGAGAGTGAGACGTGGCAGTCTTGTAGATTTTAAACCTGCGAGAGGGAGAGTGAGGATGCAGTCTTGTTGATTTTAAACCTGAGAATGAGGAGGCAGTCTTGTAGATTTTAAACCTGAGAGTGAGAGAGTAAGCAGGCAGTCTTGTAGATTTTAAACCTGAGAGAGGGAGAGTGAGAAGGCAGTCTTATCGATTTTAAACCTGAGAGGGGGAGAGTGAGAAGGCAGTCTTGTAGATTTTAAACCTGAGAGGGGGAGAGTGAGAACGCAGTCTTATCGATTTTAAACCTGAGAGGGGGAGAGTGAGGAGGCAGTCTTGTAGATTTTAAACCTGAGAGAGGGAGAGTGAGAAGGCAGTCTTGTAGATTTTAAACCTGAGAGGGGGAGAGTGAGGAGGCAGTCTTGTAGATTTTAAACCTGAGAGGGGGAGAGTAAGGAGGCAGTCTTGTAGATTTTAAACCTGAGAGGGGGAGAGTGAGGAGGCAGTCTTGTAGATTTTAAACCTGAGAGAGAGAGAGTAAGGAGGCAATCTTGTAGATTTTAAACCTGAGAGGGGGAGAGTGAGGAGGCAGTCTTGTAGATTTTAAACCTGAGAGTGAGAGAGTAAGGAGGCAGTCTTGTAGATTTTAAACCTGAGAGGGGGAGAGTGAGGAGGCAGTCTTGTAGATTTTAAACCTGAGAGGCGGAGAGAGAGAAGGCAGTCTTGTAGATTTTAAACCTGAGAGGGGGAGAGAGAGAAGGCAGTCTTGTAGATTTTAAACCTGAGAGTGAGAGAGTAAGGAGGCAGTCTTGTAGATTTTAAACCTGAGAGAGGGAGAGTGAGAAGGCAGTCTTATCGATTTTAAACCTGAGAGGGGGAGAGTGAGAAGGCAGTCTTGTAGATTTTAAACCTGAGAGGGGGAGAGTGAGAAGGCAGTCTTATCGATTTTAAACCTGAGAGGGGGAGAGTGAGCAGGCAGTCTTGTAGATTTTAAACCTGAGAGAGGGAGAGTGAGAAGGCTGTCTTGTAGATTTTAAACCATAAAGAGGGAGAGTGAGAAGGCAGTCTTGTAGATTTTAAACCTGAGAGGGGGAGAGTGAGGAGGCTGTCTTGTAGATTTTAAACCTGAGCGAGAGGAGGCAGTCTTGTAGATTTTAAACCTGAGTGAGGAGCCTACCTTGTAGATTTTAAACCTGAGAGAGGGAGAGTGAGGAGGCATTCTTGTAGATTTTAAACCTGAGAGTGAAGAGGCAGTCTATTAGATATTAAACCAGAGAGGGGGAGAGAGAGAGAAGGCAGTCTTGTACATTTTTAACCTGAGAGGGGGAGAGTGAGGAGGCAGTCTTGTAGATTTTAACCCTGAGAGAGGGAGAGTGAGGAGGCAGTCTTGTCGATTTTAAACCTGAGAGGGGGAGAGAGAGAAGGCAGTCTTGTAGATTTTAAACCTGAGAGTGAGACGTGGCAGTCTTGTAGATTTTAAACCTGCGAGAGGGAGAGTGAGGATGCAGTCTTGTTGATTTTAAACCTGAGAATGAGGAGGCAGTCTTGTAGATTTTAAACCTGAGAGTGAGAGAGTAAGCAGGCAGTCTTGTAGATTTTAAACCTGAGAGAGGGAGAGTGAGAAGGCAGTCTTATCGATTTTAAACCTGAGAGGGGGAGAGTGAGAAGGCAGTCTTGTAGATTTTAAACCTGAGAGGGGGAGAGTGAGAACGCAGTCTTATCGATTTTAAACCTGAGAGGGGGAGAGTGAGGAGGCAGTCTTGTAGATTTTAAACCTGAGAGAGGGAGAGTGAGAAGGCAGTCTTGTAGATTTTAAACCTGAGAGGGGGAGAGTGAGGAGGCAGTCTTGTAGATTTTAAACCTGAGAGGGGGAGAGTAAGGAGGCAGTCTTGTAGATTTTAAACCTGAGAGGGGGAGAGTGAGGAGGCAGTCTTGTAGATTTTAAACCTGAGAGAGAGAGACGAGGCAGTCTTGTAGATTTTAAACCTGAGAGAGAGACGAGGCAGTCTTGTAGATTTTAAACCTGAGAGGGGGAGAGCGAGAAGGCAGTCTTGTAGATTTTAAACCTGAGAGGGGGAGAGCGAGAAGGCTGTCTTGTCGATTTTAAACCTGAGAGAGGGAGAGTGAGGAGGCAGTTTTGCAGGTTTTAAACCTGAGAGTGAGGAGGCTGTCTTGGAGATTTTAAACCTGAGCGAGAGTGGAGGCAGCCTTGTAGATTTTAAACCTGAGAGGGGGAGAGCGAGAAGGCTGTCTTCTCGATTTTAAACCTGAGAGAGGGAGAGTGAGGGGGCAGTCTTGCAGACTTTACACCTGAGAGTGAGGAGGCAGTCTTGTAGATTTTAAACCTGAGCAAGAGTAGGCAGTCTTGTAGATTTTAAACCTGAGAGGGAGGAAGCAGTCTTGTAGATTTTAAACCTGAGAGTGAGGAGGCAGTCTTGCAGGTTTTAAACCTGAGAGTGAGGAGGCAGTCTTGTAGATTTTAAACCTGAGAGAGGGAGAGAGAGGAGGCAGTCTTGTAGATTTTAAACCTGAGCGAGAGGAGGCAGTCTTGTAGATTTTTACCCTGAGAGGGAGAGAGTGAGGAGGCAGTCTTGTAGATTTTAAACCTGAGAGGGGGAAAGCGAGAAGGCAGTATTGTAGATTTTAAACCTGAGAGGGGGAGAGCGAGAAGGCAGTCTTGTAGATTTTAAACCTGAGAGAGAGACGAGGCAGTCTTGTAGATTTTAAACCTGAGAGGGGGAGAGTGAGGAGCCTACTTTGTAGATTTTAAACCTGAGAGAGGGAGAGTGAGGAGGCATTCTTGTAGATTTTAAACCTGAGAGTGAAGAGGCAGTCTATTAGATTTTAAACCTGAGAGGGGGAGATCGAGAAGGCAGTCTTGTAGATTTTTACCCTGAGAGGGTGAGAGTGAGGAGGCAGTCTTGTAGATTTTAAACCTGAGAGGGGGAGAGCGAGAAGGCAGTCTTGTAGATTTTAAACCTGAGAGAGAGACGAGGCAGTCTTGTAGATTTTAAACCTGAGAGGGTGAGAGCGAGAAGGCAGTCTTGTAGATTTTAAACCTGAGAGAGAGACGAGGCAGTCTTGTAGATTTTAAACCTGAGAGGGGGAGAGTGAGGAGGCAGTCTTGTAGATTTTAAACCTGAGAGAGAGACGAGGCAGTCTTGTAGATTTTAAATCTGAGATGGGGAGAGTGAGGAGGCAGTCTTGTCGATTTTAAACCTGAGAGAGAGACGAGGCAGTCTTGCAGATTTTAAACCTGAGAGGGGGAGAGTGAGAAGGCAGTCTTGTCGATTTTAAACCTGAGAGAGAGAGACGAGGCAGTCTTGTAGATTTTAAACCTGAGAGAGTGACGAGGCATTCTTGTAGATTTTAAACCTGAGAGGGGGAGAGCGAGAAGGCAGTCTTGAAGATTTTAAATCTGAGAGGGGGAGAGCGAGAAGGAAGTCTTGTCGATTTAAACCTGAGAGAGGGAGAGGGAGGAGGCAGTTTTGCAGGTTTTAAACCTGAGTGTGAGGAGGCAGTCTTGGAGATTTTAAACCTGAGCGAGAGTGGAGGCAGCCTTGTAGATTTTAAACCTGAGCGGGGGAGAGCGAGAAGGCAGTCTTGTAGATTTTACACCTGAGAGAGAGGAGGCATTCTTGTAGATTTTAAAATTGAGAGGGGGAGAATGAGAAGGCAGTCTTGTAGATTTTAAACCTGAGAAGGGGAGGGTGAGGAGGCAGTCTTGTAGATTTTAAACCTGAGAGTGAGGTGGCAGTCTTGTAGATTTTAAACCTGAGAGGGAGGAGGCAGTCTTGTAGATTTTAAACCTGAGAGTGAGGAGGCAGTCTTGCAGGTTTTAAACCTGAGAGTGAGGAGGCAGTCTTGTAGATTTTAAACCTGAGAGTGAGGAGGCAGTCTTGCAGGTTTTAAACCTGAGAGTGAGGGGGCAGTCTTGTAGATTTTACACCTGAGAGTGAGGAGGCAGTCTTGTAGATTTTAAACCTGAGCGAGAGGAGGCAGTCTTGTAGATTTTAAAACTGAGAGTGGGAAGGCAGTCTTGGAGATTTTAATCCTGAGAGAGAGGAGGCAGTCTTGTAGATTTTAAACCTGAGAGTGGGAGAGTGAGGAGGCAGTCTTGTAGATTTTAAAACTGAGAGGGGGAGAGTGAGGAGGCAGTCTTGTAGATTTTAAACCTGAGAGTGAGGACGCAGTCTTGTAGATTTTAAACCTGAGAGGGGGAGAGCAAGAAGGCTGTCTTGTAGATTTTAAACCTGAGAGAGGGAGAGTGAGGAGGCAGTCTTGTAGATTTTAAACCTGAGAGTGAGGAGGCAGTCTTGTAGATTTTAAACCTGAGAAAGGGGAGAGTGAGGAGACAGTCTGGTAGATTTTAAAACTGAGAGGGGGAGAGTGAGGAGGCAGTCTTGTAGATTTTAAACCTGAGAGGGGAAGAGTGAGGAGGCAGTCTTGTAGATTTTAAAACTGAGAGGGGGAGAGTGAGGAGGCAGTCTTGTAGATTTTAAACCTGAGAGGGGGAGAGTGAGGAGGCAGTCTTGTAGATTTTAAACCTGAGAGTGAATAGGCAGTCTATTAGATTTTAAACCTGAGAGGAGGAGAGAGAGAAGGCAGTCTTGTAGATTTTAAACCTGAGAGTGAGAGAGTAAGGAGGCAATCTTGTAGATTTTAAACCTGAGAGGGGGAGAGTGAGAAGGCAGTCTTGTAGATTTTAAACCTGAGAGGGGGAGAGTGAGGAGGCAGTCTTGTAGATTTTAAACCTGAGAGGGGGAGAGTAAGGAGGCAGTCTTGTAGATTTTAAACCTGAGAGGGGGAGAGTGAGGAGGCAGTCTTGTAGATTTTAAACCTGAGAGTGAGAGAGTAAGGAGGCAATCTTGTAGATTTTAAACCTGAGAGGGGGAGAGTGAGGAGGCAGTCTTGTAGATTTTAAACCTGAGAGTGAGAGAGTAAGGAGGCAGTCTTGTAGATTTTAAACCTGAGAGGGGGAGAGTGAGGAGGCAGTCTTGTAGATTTTAAACCTGAGAGGCGGAGAGAGAGAAGGCAGTCTTGTAGATTTTAAACCTGAGAGGGGGAGAGAGAGAAGGCAGTCTTGTAGATTTTAAACCTGAGAGTGAGAGAGTAAGGAGGCAGTCTTGTAGATTTTAAATCTGAGAGAGGGAGAGTGAGAAGGCAGTCTTATCGATTTTAAACCTGAGAGGGGGAGAGTGAGAAGGCAGTCTTGTAGATTTTAAACCTGAGAGGGGGAGAGTGAGAAGGCAGTCTTATCGATTTTAAACCTGAGAGGGGGAGAGTGAGGAGGCAGTCTTGTAGATTTTAAACCTGAGAGAGGGAGAGTGAGAAGGCTGTCTTGTAGATTTTAAACCATAAAGAGGGAGAGTGAGAAGGCAGTCTTGTAGATTTTAAACCTGAGAGGGGGAGAGTGAGGAGGCTGTCTTGTAGATTTTAAACCTGAGCGAGAGGAGGCAGTCTTGTAGATTTTAAACCTGAGTGAGGAGCCTACCTTGTAGATTTTAAACCTGAGAGAGGGAGAGTGAGGAGGCATTCTTGTAGATTTTAAACCTGAGAGTGAAGAGGCAGTCTATTAGATATTAAACCTGAGAGGGGGAGAGAGAGAGAAGGCAGTCTTGTACATTTTTAACCTGAGAGGGGGAGAGTGAGGAGGCAGTCTTGTAGATTTTAACCCTGAGAGAGGGAGAGTGAGGAGGCAGTCTTGTCGATTTTAAACCTGAGAGGGGGAGAGAGAGAAGGCAGTCTTGTAGATTTTAAACCTGAGAGTGAGACGTGGCAGTCTTGTAGATTTTAAACCTGAGAGAGGGAGAGTGAGGATGCAGTCTTGTTGATTTTAAACCTGAGAATGAGGAGGCAGTCTTGTAGATTTTAAACCTGAGAGTGAGAGAGTAAGCAGGCAGTCTTGTAGATTTTAAACCTGAGAGAGGGAGAGTGAGAAGGCAGTCTTATCGATTTTAAACCTGAGAGGGGGAGAGTGAGAAGGCAGTCTTGTAGATTTTAAACCTGAGAGGGGGAGAGTGAGAACGCAGTCTTATCGATTTTAAACCTGAGAGGGGGAGAGTGAGGAGGCAGTCTTGTAGATTTTAAACCTGAGAGAGGGAGAGTGAGAAGGCAGTCTTGTAGATTTTAAACCTGAGAGGGGGAGAGTGAGGAGGCAGTCTTGTAGATTTTAAACCTGAGAGGGGGAGAGTAAGGAGGCAGTCTTGTAGATTTTAAACCTGAGAGGGGGAGAGTGAGGAGGCAGTCTTGTAGATTTTAAACCTGAGAGTGAGAGAGTAAGGAGGCAATCTTGTAGATTTTAAACCTGAGAGGGGGAGAGTGAGGAGGCAGTCTTGTAGATTTTAAACCTGAGAGTGAGAGAGTAAGGAGGCAGTCTTTTAGATTTTAAACCTGAGAGGGGGAGAGTGAGGAGGCAGTCTTGTAGATTTTAAACCTGAGAGAGGGAGAGTGAGAAGGCAGTCTTGTAGATTTTAAACCTGAGAGGGGGAGAGTGAGGAGGCAGTCTTGTAGATTTTAAACCTGAGAGAGGGAGAGTGAGAAGGCAGTCTGTAGATTTTAAACCTGATCGAGAGGAGGCAGTCTTGTAGATTTAAACCTGAGAGGGGGAGAGTGAGGAGCCTACCTTGTAGATTTTAAACCTGAGAGAGGGAGAGTGAGGAGGCATTCTTGTAGATTTTAAACCTGAGAGTGAAGAGGCAGTCTATTAGATATTAAACCTGAGAGGGGGAGAGAGAGAAGGCAGTCTTGTACATTTTTAACCTGAGAGGGGGAGAGTGAGGAGGCAGTCTTGTAGATTTTAACCCTGAGAGAGGGAGGGTGAGGAGGCAGTCTTGTCGATTTTAAACCTGAGAGTGAAGAGGCAGTCTATTAGATTTTAAACCTGAGAGGGGGAGAGAGAGAAGGCAGTCTTGTAGATTTTAAACCTGAGAGTGAGACGTGGCAGTCTTGTAGATTTTAAACCTGAGAGAGGGAGAGTGAGAATGCAGTCTTGTAGATTTTAAACCTGAGAGTGAGGAGGCAGTCTTGTAGATTTTAAACCTGAGAGGGGGAGAGTGAGAAGGCAGTCTTGTAGATTTTCCACCTGAGAGGGGGAGAGCGAGAAGGCAGTCTTGTCCATTTTAAACCTGAGAGAGAGGAGGCAGTCTTGTAGATTTTAAACCTGAGAGAGAGGAGGCAGTCTTGTAGATTTTAAACCTGAGAGAGAGGAGGCAGTCTTGTAGATTTTAAACCTGAGAGTGAGGAGGCAGTATTGTACATTTTAAACCTGAGAGTGAGGAGGCAGTCCTGTAGATTTTAAACCTGAGAGAGAGGAGGCAGTCTTGTAGATTTTAAACCCGAGAGTGAGGAGGCAGTATTGTACATTTTAAACCTGAGAGTGAGGAGGCAGTCTTGTAGATTTTAAACCTGAGATGGGGAGAGTGAGGAGGCAGTCGTGTAGATCTTAACCCTGAGAGTGAGGAGGCAGTCATGTAGATTTTAAACCTGAGAGAGGGAGAGTGAGGAGGCAGTCTTGTAGATTTTAAACCTGAGAGAGGGAGAGAGAGAAGGCAGTCTTGTAGATTTTAAACCTGAGAGAGGGAGAATGAGGAGGCAGTCTTGTAGATTTTAAACCTGAGACAGGGAGAGTGAGGAGGCAGTCTTGTAGATTTTAAAACTGAGAGGGGGAGAGTGAGGTGGCAGTCTTGTAGATTTTACACCTGAGAGTGAGGAGGCAGTCTTGTAGATTTTAAAACTGAGAGGGGGAGAGTGAGGTGGCAGTCTTGTAGATTTTAAACCTGAGAGGGGGAGAGCGAGGAGGCAGTCTTGTAGATTTTAAACCTGAGCGAGAGGAGGCAGCCTTGTAGATTTTACACCTGAGAGAGAGGAGGCAGTCTTGTAGATTTTAAACCTGAGAGGGGGAGAGTGAGGAGGCAGTCTTGTAGATTTTAAACCTGAGCGAGAGGAGGCAGCCTTGTAGATTTTAAACTTGAGCGAGTGGAGGCAGTCTTGTAGATTTTAAACCTGAGAGAGGGAGAGTGAGGTGGCAGTCATGTAGATTTTAAACCTGAGAGTGAGGAGGCAGTCTTGTAGATTTTACACCTGAGAGTGAGGAGGCAGTCTTGTAGATTTTAAACCTGAGAGGGGGAGAGTGAGGAGGCAGTCTTGTAGATTTTAAACCTGAGCGAGAGGAGGCAGCCTTGTAGATTTTAAACTTGAGCGAGTGGAGGCAGTCTTGTAGATTTTAAACCTGAGAGAGGGAGAGTGAGGTGGCAGTCATGTAGATTTTAAACCTGAGAGTGAGGAGGCAGTCTTGTAGATTTTAAACCTGAGAGTGAGGTGGCAGTCTTGTAGATTTTAAACCTGAGAGTGAGGAGGCAGTCTTGTAGATTTTAAACCTGAGAGGCAGGAGGCAGTCTTGTAGATTTTAAACCTGAGAGGGAGGAGGCAGTCTTGTAGATTTTAAACCTGAGAGTGAGGAGGCAGTCTTGTAGATTTTAAACCTGAGCTAGAGTAGACAGTCTTGTAGATTTTAAACCTGAGAGAGAGGAGGCAGTCTTGTAGATTTTAAACCTGAGAGAGAGGAGGCAGTCTTGTAGATTTTAAACCTGAGAGAGAGGAGGCAGTCTTGTAGATTTTAAACCTGAGAGTGAGGAGGCAGTCTTGTACATTTTAAACCTGAGAGAGAGGAGGCAGTCTTGTAGATTTTAAACCTGAGAGTGAGGAGGCAGTCCTGTAGATTTTAAATCTGAGAGAGAGGAGGCAGTCTTGTAGATTTTAAACCTGAGAGTGAGGAGGCAGTCATGTAGTTTTTAAACCTGAGAGAGGGAGAGTGAGGAGGCAGTCTTGTAGATTTTAAACCTGAGACAGGGAGTGTGAGGAGGCATTCTTGTAGATTTTAATCCTGAGAGAGGGAGAGTGAGGTGGCAGTCTTGTAGATTTTAAAACTGAGAGGGGGAGAGTGAGGTGGCAGTCTTGTAGATTTTACACCTGAGAGTGAGGAGGCAGTCTTGTAGATTTTAAAACTGAGAGGGGGAGAGTGAGGTGGCAGTCTTGTAGATTTTAAACCTGAGAGGGGGAGAGCGAGGAGGCAGTCTTGTAGATTTTAAACCTGAGCGAGAGGAGGCAGCCTTGTCGATTTTACACCTGAGAGAGAGGAGGCAGTCTTGTAGATTTTAAACCTGAGAGGGGGAGAGTGAGGAGGCAGTCTTGTAGATTTTAAACCTGAGAGGGGGAGAGTGAGGTTGCATTCTTGCATAATTTAAATCTGAGAGGGGGACAGCGAGAAGGCAGTCTTGTAGATTTTAAACCTGAGAGTGAGGAGGCAGTCTTGTCGATTTTAAACCTGAGAGAGGGAGAGTGAGGAGGCATTCTTGTAGATTTTAAACCTGAGAGTGAAGATTTAATAGATTTTAAACCTGAGAGGTGGAGAGCGAGAAGGCAGTCTTGTAGATTTTTACCCTGTGAGGGGGAGAGTGAGGAGGCAGTCTTGTAGATTTTAAACCTGAGAGGGGGAGAGCGAGAAGGCAGTCTTGTAGATTTTAAACCTGAGAGAGAGACGAGGCAGTCTTGTAGATTTTAAACCTGAGAGGGGGAGAGTGAGGAGGCATTCTTGTAGATTTTAAACCTGAGAGTGAATAGGCAGTCTATTAGATTTTAAACCTGAGAGGAGGAGAGAGAGAAGGCAGTCTTGTAGATTTTTACCCTGAGAGGTGGAGAGTGAGGAGGCAGTCTTGTAGATTTTAAACCTGAGAGGGTGAGAGCGAGAAGGCAGTCTTGTAGATTTTAAACCTGAGAGAGAGACGAGGCAGTCTTGTAGATTTTAAACCTGAGAGGGGGAGAGTGAGGAGGCAGTCTTGTAGATTTTAAACCTGAGAGAGAGACGAGGCAGTCTTGTAGATTTTAAACCTGAGAGAGAGACGAGGCAGTCTTGTAGATTTTAAACCTGAGAGGGGGAGAGCGAGAAGGCAGTCTTGTAGATTTTAAACCTGAGAGGGGGAGTGCGAGAAGGCTGTCTTGTCGATTTTAAACCTGGGAGAGGGAGAGTGATGAGGCAGTTTTGCAGGTTTTGAACCTGAGAGTGAGGAGGCTGTCTTGGAGATTTTAAACCTGAGAGGGGGAGAGAGAGAAGGCAGTCTTGTAGATTTTAAACCTTAGAGAGGGAGAATGAGGAGGCAGACTTGTAGATTTTAAACCTGAGACAGGGAGAGTGAGGAGGCAATCTTGTAGATTTTAATCCTGAGAGAGGGAGAGTGAGGTGTCAGTCTTGTAGATTTTAAAACTGAGAGGGGGAGAGTGAGGTGGCAGTCATGTAGATTTTAAACCTGAGAGTGAGGTGGCAGTCTTGTAGATTTTAAACCTGAGAGTGAGGTGGCAGTCTTGTAGATTTTAAACCTGAGAGGGAGGAGGCAGTCTTGCAGGTTTTAAACCTGAGAGTGAGGAGACAGTCTTGTCGATTTTAAACCTGAGAGTGAGGAGGCAGTCTTGTAGATTTTAAACCTGAGAGTGAGGAGGCAGTCTTGTAGATTTTAAACCTGAGAGGGAGGAGGCAGTCTTGTAGATTTTAAACCTGAGCTAGAGTAGACAGTCTTGTAGATTTTAAACCTGAGAGTGAGGAGGCAGTCTTGTAGATTTTAAACCTGAGAGTGAGGTGGCAGTCTTGTAGATTTTAAACCTGAGAGGGAGGAGGCAGTCTTGTAGATTTTAAACCTGAGCTAGAGTAGAGAGTCTTGTAGATTTTAAACCTGAGAGTGAGGAGGCAGTCTTGTAGATTTTAAACCTGAGAGAGAGGAGGCAGTCTTGTAGATTTTAAACCTGAGAGTGAGGAGGCAGTCTTGTAGATTTTAAAACTGAGAGTGGGAAGGCAGTCTTGGAGATTTTAATCCTGAGAGAGAGGAGGCAGTCTTGTAGATTTTAAACCTGAGAGTGGGAGAGTGAGGAGGCAGTCTTGTAGATTTTAAAACTGAGAGGGGGAGAGTGAGGAGGCAGTCTTGTAGATTTTAAACCTGAGAGTGAGGACGCAGTCTTGTAGATTTTAAACCTGAGAGGGGGAGAGCAAGAAGGCTGTCATGTAGATTTTAAACCTGAGAGAGGGAGAGTGAGGAGGCAGTCTTGTAGATTTTAAACCTGAGAGGGGGAGAGTGAGGAGGCAGTCTGTAGATTTTAAACCTGAGATGGGGAGAGTGAGGAGGCAGTCGTGTAGATCTTAACCCTGAGAGTGAGGAGGCAGTCATGTAGATTTTAAACCTGAGAGAGGGAGAGTGAGGAGGCAGTCTTGTAGATTTTAAACCTGAGAGGGGGAGAGAGAGAAGGCAGTCTTGTAGATTTTAAACCTGAGAGAGGGAGAATGAGGAGGCAGTCTTGTAGATATTAACCTGAGACAGGGAGAGTGAGGAGGCATTCTTGGAGATTTTAATCCTGAGAGAG
Organism: Chiloscyllium plagiosum; assembly: GCF_037043375.1. Taxonomy (NCBI): domain Eukaryota; kingdom Metazoa; phylum Chordata; class Chondrichthyes; order Orectolobiformes; family Hemiscylliidae; genus Chiloscyllium; species Chiloscyllium plagiosum. The sequence continues at coordinate 23,265,023 of NW_028270181.1, read as the reverse complement.
GGAGAGTGAGGTGGCAGTCTTGTAGATTTTAAAACTGAGAGGGGGAGAGTGAGGTGGCAGTCTTGTAGATTTTACACCTGAGAGTGAGGAGGCAGTCTTGTAGATTTTAAAACTGAGAGGGGGAGAGTGAGGTGGCAGTCTTGTAGATTTTAAACCTGAGAGGGGGAGAGCGAGGAGGCAGTCTTGTAGATTTTAAACCTGAGCGAGAGGAGGCAGCCTTGTCGATTTTACACCTGAGAGAGAGGAGGCAGTCTTGTAGATTTTAAACCTGAGAGGGGGAGAGTGAGGAGGCAGTCTTGTAGATTTTAAACCTGAGCGAGAGGAGGCAGCCTTGTAGATTTTAAACTTGAGCGAGTGGAGGCAGTCTTGTAGATTTTAAACCTGAGAGGGGGAGAGTGAGGAGGCAGTCTTGTAGATTTTAAACCTGAGAGGGGGAGAGTGAGGTTGCATTCTTGCATAATTTAAACCTGAGAGGGGGACAGCGAGAAGGCAGTCTTGTAGATTTTAAACCTGAGAGTGAGGAGGCAGTCTTCTCGATTTTAAACCTGAGAGAGGGAGAGTAAGGAGTAAGTCTTGTAGATTTTAAACCTGAGAGGGGGAGAGCGAGGAGGCAGTCTTGTAGATTTTAAACCTGAGCGAGAGGAGGCAGCCTTGTAGATTTTAAACTTGAGCGAGTGGAGGCAGTCTTGTAGATTTTAAACCTGAGAGGGGGAGAGTGAGGAGGCAGTCTTGTAGATTTTAAACCTGAGAGGGGGAGAGTGAGGTTGCATTCTTGCATAATTTAAATCTGAGAGGGGGACAGCGAGAAGGCAGTCTTGTAGATTTTAAACCTGAGAGTGAGGAGGCAGTCTTGTCGATTTTAAACCTGAGAGAGGGAGAGTGAGGAGGCATTCTTGTAGATTTTAAACTTGAGAGTGAAGATTTAATAGATTTTAAACCTGAGAGGGGGAGAGCGAGAAGGCAGTCTTGTAGATTTTTACCCTGTGAGGGGGAGAGTGAGGAGGCAGTGTTGTAGATTTTAAACCTGAGAGGGGGAGAGCGAGAAGGCAGTCTTGTAGATTTTAAACCTGAGAGAGAGACGAGGCAGTCTTGTAGATTTTAAACCTGAGAGGGGGAGAGTGAGGAGGCATTCTTGTAGATTTTAAACCTGAGAGTGAATAGGCAGTCTATTAGATTTTAAACCTGAGAGGAGGAGAGAGAGAAGGCAGTCTTGTAGATTTTTACCCTGAGAGGTGGAGAGTGAGGAGGCAGTCTTGTAGATTTTAAACCTGAGAGGGGGAGAGCGAGAAGGCAGTCTTGTAGATTTTAAACCTGAGAGAGAGACGAGGCAGTCTTGTAGATTTTAAACCTGAGAGGGGGAGAGTGAGGAGGCAGTCTTGTAGATTTTAAACCTGAGAGAGAGACGAGGCAGTCTTGTAGATTTTAAACCTGAGAGAGAGACGAGGCAGTCTTGTAGATTTTAAACCTGAGAGGGGGAGAGCGAGAAGGCAGTCTTGTAGATTTTAAACCTGAGAGGGGGAGAGCGAGAAGGCTGTCTTGTCGATTTTAAACCTGAGAGAGGGAGAGTGAGGAGGCAGTTTTGCAGGTTTTAAACCTGAGAGTGAGGAGGCTGTCTTGGAGATTTTAAACCTGAGAGGGGGAGAGAGAGAAGGCAGTCTTGTAGATTTTAAACCTGAGAGAGAGGAGGCAGACTTGTAGATTTTAAACGTGAGAGTGAGGAGGCAGTCTTGTAGTTTTTAAACCTGAGAGGGGGAGAGTGAGGACGCAGTCTGTAGATTTTAAACCTGAGCTAGAGTAGACAGTCTTGTAGATTTTAAACCTGAGAGAGAGGAGGCAGTCTTGTAGATTTTAAACCTGAGAGAGAGGAGGCAGTCTTGTAGATTTTAAACCTGAGAGTGAGGAGGCAGTATTGTACATTTTAAACCTGAGAGTGAGGAGGCAGTCTTGTAGATTTTAAACCTGAGAGAGAGGAGGCAGTCTTGTAGATTTTAAACCTGAGAGTGAGGAGGCAGTCCTGTAGATTTTAAACCTGAGAGAGAGGAGGCAGTCTTGTAGATTTTAAACCTGAGAGGGGTAGAGTGAGGAGGCAGTCTGTAGATTTTAAACCTGAGATGGGGAGAGTGAGGAGGCAGTCGTGTAGATCTTAACCCTGAGAGTGAGGAGGCAGTCATGTAGATTTTAAACCTGAGAGAGGGAGAGTGAGGAGGCAGTCTTGTAGATTTTAAACCTGAGAGGGGGAGAGAGAGAAGGCAGTCTTGTAGATTTTAAACCTGAGAGAGGGGGAATGAGGAGGCAGTCTTGTAGATTTTAAACCTGAGACAGGGAGAGTGAGGAGGCATTCTCGGAGATTTTAATCCTGAGAGAGGGAGAGTGAGGTGGCAGTCTTGTAGATTTTAAACCTGAGAGGGGGAGAGTGAGGTGGCAGTCTTGTAGATTTTACACCTGAGAGTGAGGAGGCAGTCTTGTAGATTTTAAAACTGAGAGGGGGAGAGTGAGGTGGCAGTCTTGTAGATTTTAAACCTGAGAGGGGGAGAGCGAGGAGGCAGTCTTGTAGATTTTAAACCTGAGCGAGAGGAGGCAGCCTTGTCGATTTTACACCTGAGAGAGAGGAGGCAGTCTTGTAGATTTTAAACCTGAGCGAGAGGAGGCAGCCTTGTAGATTTTAAACTTGAGCGAGTGGAGGCAGTCTTGTAGATTTTAAACCTGAGAGGGGGAGAGTGAGGAGGCAGTCTTGTAGATTTTAAACCTGAGAGGGGGAGAGTGAGGTTGCATTCTTGCATAATTTAAACCTGAGAGGGGGACAGCGAGAAGGCAGTCTTGTAGATTTTAAACCTGAGAGTGAGGAGGCAGTCTTGTCGATTTTAAACCTGAGAGGAGGAGAGAGAGAAGGCAGTCTTGTAGATTTTTACCCTGAGAGGTGGAGAGTGAGGAGGCAGTCTTGTAGATTTTAAACCTGAGAGGGGGAGAGCGAGAAGGCAGTCTTGTAGATTTTAAACCTGAGAGAGAGACGAGGCAGTCTTGTAGATATTAAACCTGAGAGGTGGAGAGTGAGGAGGCATTCTTGTAGATTTTAAACCTGAGAGTGAAGATTTAATAGATTTTAAACTTGAGAGGGGGAGAGCGAGAAGGCAGTCTTGTAGATTTTTACCCTGTGAGGGGGAGAGTGAGGAGGCAGTCTTGTAGATTTTAAACCTGAGAGGGGGAGAGCGAGAAGGCAGTCTTGTAGATTTTAAACCTGAGAGAGAGACGAGGCAGTCTTGTAGATATTAAACCTGAGAGGTGGAGAGTGAGGAGGCATTCTTGTAGATTTTAAACCTGAGAGTGAAGATTTAATAGATTTTAAACTTGAGAGGGGGAGAGCGAGAAGGCAGTCTTGTAGATTTTTACCCTGTGAGGGGGAGAGTGAGGAGGCAGTCTTGTAGATTTTAAACCTGAGAGGGGGAGAGCGAGAAGGCAGTCTTGTAGATTTTAAACCTGAGAGAGAGACGAGGCAGTCTTGTAGATTTTAAACCTGAGAGGGGGAGAGTGAGGAGGCATTCTTGTAGATTTTAAACCTGAGAGTGAATAGGCAGTCTATTAGATTTTAAACCTGAGAGGAGGAGAGAGAGAAGGCAGTCTTGTAGATTTTTACCCTGCGAGGTGGAGAGTGAGGAGGCAGTCTTGTAGATTTTAAACCTGAGAGGGGGAGAGCGAGAAGGCAGTCTTGTAGATTTTAAACCTGAGAGAGAGAGACGAGGCAGTCTTGTAGATTTTAAAGCTGAGAGGTGGAGAGTGAGGAGGCAGTCTTGTAGATTTTAAACCTGAGAGAGAGACGAGGCAGTCTTGTAGATTTTAAACCTGAGAGAGAGACGAGGCAGTCTTGTAGATTTTAAACCTGAGAGGGGGAGAGCGAGAAGGCAGTCTTGTAGATTTTAAACCTGAGAGGGGGAGAGCAAGAAGGCTGTCTTGTCGATTTTAAACCTGAGAGAGGGAGAGTGAGGAGACAGTTTTGCAGGTTTTAAACCTGAGAGTGAGGAGGCTGTCTTGGAGATTTTAAACCTGAGCGAGAGTGGAGGCAGCCTTGTAGATTTTAAACCTGAGAGGGGGAGAGCGAGAAGGCTGTCTTCTCGATTTTAAACCTGAGAGAGGGAGAGCGAGAAGGCAGTCTTGTAGATTTTAAACCTGAGAGAGAGACGAGGCAGTCTTGTAGATTTTAAACCTGAGAGGGGGAGAGCGAGAAGGCAGTCTTGTAGATTTTAAACCTGAGAGAGAGACGAGGCAGTCTTGTAGATTTTTACCCTGAGAGGGGGAGAGTGAGGAGGCAGTCTTGTAGATTTTAAACCTGAGAGAGAGACGAGGCAGTCTTGTAGATTTTAAATCTGAGAGGGGGAGAGTGAGGAGGCAGTCTTGTCGATTTTAAACCTGAGAGAGAGACGAGGCAGTCTTGCAGATTTTAAACCTGAGAGGGGGAGAGTGAGAAGGCAGTCTTGTCGATTTTAAACCTGAGAGAGAGAGACGAGGCAGTCTTGTAGATTTTAAACCGAAGAGAGTGACGAGGCATTCTTGTAGATTTTAAACCTGAGAGGGGAAGAGCGAGAAGGCAGTCTTGAAGATTTTAAACCTGAGAGGGGGAGAGCGAGAAGGCAGTCTTGTCGATTTAAACCTGAGAGAGGGAGAGTGAGGAGGCAGTTTTGCAGGTTTTAAACCTGAGTGTGAGGAGGCAGTCTTGGAGATTTTAAACCTGAGCGAGAGTGGAGGCAGCCTTGTAGATTTTAAACCTGAGCGGGGGAGAGCGAGAAGGCAGTCTTGTAGATTTTACACCTGAGAGAGAGGAGGCATTCTTGTAGATTTTAAAACTGAGAGGGGGAGAATGAGAAGGCAGTCTTGTAGATTTTAAACCTGAGAGGGGGAGAGTGAGGAGGCAGTCTTGTAGATTTTAAACCTGAGAAGAGGTGGCAGTCTTGTAGATTTTAAACCTGAGAGGCAGGAGGCAGTCTTGTAGATTTTACACCTGAGAGTGAGGAGGCAGTCTTGTAGATTTTAAAACTGAGAGGGGGAGAGTGAGGTGGCAGTCTTGTAGATTTTAAACCTGAGAGGGGGAGAGCGAGGAAGCACTCTTGTAGATTTTAAACCTGAGCGAGAGGAGGCAGCCTTGTCGATTTTACACCTGAGAGAGAGGAGGCAGTCTTGTAGATTTTAAACCTGAGAGGGGGAGAGTGAGGAGGCAGTTTTGCAGGTTTTAAACCTGAGTGTGAGGAGGCAGTCTTGGAGATTTTAAACCTGAGCGAGAGTGGAGGCAGCCTTGTAGATTTTAAACCTGAGCGGGGGAGAGCGAGAAGGCAGTCTTGTAGATTTTACACCTGAGAGAGAGGAGGCATTCTTGTAGATTTTAAAACTGTGAGGGGGAGAATGAGAAGGCAGTCTTGTAGATTTTAAACCTGAGAGGGGGAGAGTGAGGAGGCAGTCTTGTAGATTTTAAACCTGAGAAGAGGTGGCAGTCTTGTAGATTTTAAACCTGAGAGGCAGGAGGCAGTCTTGTAGATTTTACACCTGAGAGTGAGGAGGCAGTCTTGTAGATTTTAAAACTGAGAGGGGGAGAGTGAGGTGGCAGTCTTGTAGATTTTAAACCTGAGAGGGGGAGAGCGAGGAGGCAGTCTTGTAGATTTTAAACCTGAGAGTGAGGAGGCAGTCTTGTCGATTTTAAACCTGAGAGAGGGAGAGTAAGGAGTAAGTCTTGTAGATTTTAAACCTGAGAGGGGGAGAGCGAGGAGGCAGTCTTGTAGATTTTAAACCTGAGCGAGAGGAGGCAGCCTTGTAGATTTTAAACTTGAGCGAGTGGAGGCAGTCTTGTAGATTTTAAACCTGAGAGGGGGAGAGTGAGGAGGCAGTCTTGTAGATTTTAAACCTGAGAGGGGGAGAGTGAGGTTGCATTCTTGCATAATTTAAATCTGAGAGGGGGACAGCGAGAAGGCAGTCTTGTAGATTTTAAACCTGAGAGTGAGGAGGCAGTCTTGTCGATTTTAAACCTGAGAGAGGGAGAGTGAGGAGGCATTCTTGTAGATTTTAAACTTGAGAGTGAAGATTTAATAGATTTTAAACCTGAGAGGGGGAGAGCGAGAAGGCAGTCTTGTAGATTTTTACCCTGTGAGGGGGAGAGTGAGGAGGCAGTCTTGTAGATTTTAAACCTGAGAGGGGGAGAGCGAGAAGGCAGTCTTGTAGATTTTAAACCTGAGAGAGAGACGAGGCAGTCTTGTAGATTTTAAACCTGAGAGGGGGAGAGTGAGGAGGCATTCTTGTAGATTTTAAACCTGAGAGTGAATAGGCAGTCTATTAGATTTTAAACCTGAGAGGAGGAGAGAGAGAAGGCAGTCTTGTAGATTTTTACCCTGAGAGGTGGAGAGTGAGGAGGCAGTCTTGTAGATTTTAAACCTGAGAGGGGGAGAGCGAGAAGGCAGTCTTGTAGATTTTAAACCTGAGAGAGAGACGAGGCAGTCTTGTAGATTTTAAACCTGAGAGGGGGAGAGTGAGGAGGCAGTCTTGTAGATTTTAAACCTAAGAGAGAGACGAGGCAGTCTTGTAGATTTTAAACCTGAGAGAGAGACGAGGCAGTCTTGTAGATTTTAAACCTGAGAGGGGGAGAGCGAGAAGGCAGTCTTGTAGATTTTAAACCTGAGAGGGGGAGAGCGAGAAGGCTGTCTTGTCGATTTTAAACCTGAGAGAGGGAGAGTGAGGAGGCAGTTTTGCAGGTTTTAAACCTGAGAGTGAGGAGGCTGTCTTGGAGATTTTAAACCTGAGAGGGGAGGGAGAGAAGGCAGTCTTGTAGATTTTAAACCTGAGAGAGAGGAGGCAGACTTGTAGATTTTAAACCTGAGAGAGAGGAGGCAGTCTTGTAGATTTTAAACCTGAGAGTGAGGAGGCAGTATTGTACATTTTAAACCTGAGAGTGAGGAGGCAGTCTTGTAGATTTTAAACCTGAGAGAGAGGAGGCAGTCTTGTAGATTTTAAACCTGAGAGTGAGGAGGCAGTCCTGTAGATTTTAAACCTGAGAGAGAGGAGGCAGTCTTGTAGATTTTAAACCTGAGAGTGAGGAGGCAGTATTGTACATTTTAAACCTGAGAGTGAGGAGGCAGTCTTGTAGATTTTAAACCTGAGAGGGGGAGAGTGAGGAGGCAGTCTGTAGATTTTAAACCTGAGATGGGGAGAGTGAGGAGGCAGTCGTGTAGATCTTAACACTGAGAGTGAGGAGGCAGTCATGTAGATTTTAAACCTGAGAGAGGGAGAGTGAGGAGGCAGTCTTGTAGATTTTAAACCTGAGAGGGGGAGAGAGAGAAGGCAGTCTTGTAGATTTTAAACCTGAGAGAGGGGGAATGAGGAGGCAGTCTTGTAGATTTTAAACCTGAGACAGGGAGAGTGAGGAGGCATTCTTGGAGATTTTAATCCTGAGAGAGGGAGAGTGAGGTGGCAGTCTTGTAGATTTTAAACCTGAGAGGGGGAGAGTGAGGTGGCAGTCTTGTAGATTTTACACCTGAGAGTGAGGAGGCAGTCTTGTAGATTTTAAAACTGAGAGGGGGAGAGTGAGGTGGCAGTCTTGTAGATTTTAAACCTGAGAGGGGGAGAGCGAGGAGGCAGTCTTGTAGATTTTAAACCTGAGCGAGAGGAGGCAGCCTTGTCGATTTTACACCTGAGAGAGAGGAGGCAGTCTTGTAGATTTTAAACCTGAGCGAGAGGAGGCAGCCTTGTAGATTTTAAACTTGAGCGAGTGGAGGCAGTCTTGTAGATTTTAAACCTGAGAGGGGGAGAGTGAGGAGGCAGTCTTGTAGATTTTAAACCTGAGAGGGGGAGAGTGAGGTTGCATTCTTGCATAATTTAAACCTGAGAGGGGGACAGCGAGAAGGCAGTCTTGTAGATTTTAAACCTGAGAGTGAGGAGGCAGTCTTGTCGATTTTAAACCTGAGAGGAGGAGAGAGAGAAGGCAGTCTTGTAGATTTTTACCCTGAGAGGTGGAGAGTGAGGAGGCAGTCTTGTAGATTTTAAACCTGAGAGGGGGAGAGCGAGAAGGCAGTCTTGTAGATTTTAAACCTGAGAGAGAGACGAGGCAGTCTTGTAGATATTAAACCTGAGAGGTGGAGAGTGAGGAGGCATTCTTGTAGATTTTAAACCTGAGAGTGAAGATTTAATAGATTTTAAACTTGAGAGGGGGAGAGCGAGAAGGCAGTCTTGTAGATTTTTACCCTGTGAGGGGGAGAGTGAGGAGGCAGTCTTGTAGATTTTAAACCTGAGAGGGGGAGAGCGAGAAGGCAGTCTTGTAGATTTTAAACCTGAGAGAGAGACGAGGCAGTCTTGTAGATATTAAACCTGAGAGGTGGAGAGTGAGGAGGCATTCTTGTAGATTTTAAACCTGAGAGTGAAGATTTAATAGATTTTAAACTTGAGAGGGGGAGAGCGAGAAGGCAGTCTTGTAGATTTTTACCCTGTGAGGGGGAGAGTGAGGAGGCAGTCTTGTAGATTTTAAACCTGAGAGGGGGAGAGCGAGAAGGCAGTCTTGTAGATTTTAAACCTGAGAGAGAGACGAGGCAGTCTTGTAGATTTTAAACCTGAGAGGGGGAGAGTGAGGAGGCATTCTTGTAGATTTTAAACCTGAGAGTGAATAGGCAGTCTATTAGATTTTAAACCTGAGAGGAGGAGAGAGAGAAGGCAGTCTTGTAGATTTTTACCCTGAGAGGTGGAGAGTGAGGAGGCAGTCTTGTAGATTTTAAACCTGAGAGGGGGAGAGCGAGAAGGCAGTCTTGTAGATTTTAAACCTGAGAGAGAGACGAGGCAGTCTTGTAGATTTTAAAGCTGAGAGGTGGAGAGTGAGGAGGCAGTCTTGTAGATTTTAAACCTGAGAGAGAGAGACGAGGCAGTCTTGTAGATTTTAAACCTGAGAGAGAGACGAGGCAGTCTTGTAGATTTTAAACCTGAGAGGGGGAGAGCGAGAAGGCAGTCTTGTAGATTTTAAACCTGAGAGGGGGAGAGCAAGAAGGCTGTCTTGTCGATTTTAAACCTGAGAGAGGGAGAGTGAGGAGACAGTTTTGCAGGTTTTAAACCTGAGAGTGAGGAGGCTGTCTTGGAGATTTTAAACCTGAGCGAGAGTGGAGGCAGCCTTGTAGATTTTAAACCTGAGAGGGGGAGAGCGAGAAGGCTGTCTTCTCGATTTTAAACCTGAGAGAGGGAGAGCGAGAAGGCAGTCTTGTAGATTTTAAACCTGAGAGAGAGACGAGGCAGTCTTGTAGATTTTAAACCTGAGAGGGGGAGAGCGAGAAGGCAGTCTTGTAGATTTTAAACCTGAGAGAGAGACGAGGCAGTCTTGTAGATTTTTACCCTGAGAGGGGGAGAGTGAGGAGGCAGTCTTGTAGATTTTAAACCTGAGAGAGAGACGAGGCAGTCTTGTAGATTTTAAATCTGAGAGGGGGAGAGTGAGGAGGCAGTCTTGTCGATTTTAAACCTGAGAGAGAGACGAGGCAGTCTTGCAGATTTTAAACCTGAGAGGGGGAGAGTGAGAAGGCAGTCTTGTCGATTTTAAACCTGAGAGAGAGAGACGAGGCAGTCTTGTAGATTTTAAACCTAAGAGAGTGACGAGGCATTCTTGTAGATTTTAAACCTGAGAGGGGAAGAGCGAGAAGGCAGTCTTGAAGATTTTAAACCTGAGAGGGGGAGAGCGAGAAGGCAGTCTTGTCGATTTAAACCTGAGAGAGGGAGAGTGAGGAGGCAGTTTTGCAGGTTTTAAACCTGAGTGTGAGGAGGCAGTCTTGGAGATTTTAAACCTGAGCGAGAGTGGAGGCAGCCTTGTAGATTTTAAACCTGAGCGGGGGAGAGCGAGAAGGCAGTCTTGTAGATTTTACACCTGAGAGAGAGGAGGCATTCTTGTAGATTTTAAAACTGAGATGGGGAGAGTGAGGAGGCAGTCTTGTAGATTTTAAACCTGAGAAGAGGTGGCAGTCTTGTAGATTTTAAACCTGAGAGGCAGGAGGCAGTCTTGTAGATTTTAAACCTGAGAGTGAGGAGGCAGTCTTGCAGGTTTTAAACCTGAGAGTGAGGAGGCAGTCTTGCAGGTTTTAAACCTGAGCGAGAGGAGGCAGTCTTGTAGATTTTAAAACTGAGAGTGGGAAGGCAGTCTTGGAGATTTTAATCCTGAGAGAGAGGAGGCAGTCTTGTAGATTTTAAACCTGAGAGTGGGAGAGTGAGGAGGCAGTCTTGTAGATTTTAAAACTGAGAGGGGGAGAGTGAGGAGGCAGTCTTGTAGATTTTAAACCTGAGAGTGAGGACGCAGTCTTGTAGATTTTAAACCTGAGAGGGGGAGAGCAAGAAGGCTGTCTTGTAGATTTTAAACCTGAGAGAGGGAGAGTGAGGAGGCAGTCTTGTAGATTTTAAACCTGAGAGTGAGGAGGCAGTCTTGTAGATTTTAAACCTGAGAGGGGGAGAGTGAGGAGGCAGCCTGGTAGATTTTAAAACTGAGAGGGGGAGAGTGAGAAGGCAGTCTTGTAGATTTTAAACCTGAGAGGGGGAGGGTGAGGAGGCAGTCTTGTAGATTTTAAACCTGAGACGGGGAGAGTGAGGAGGCAGTCTTGTAGATTTTAAACCTGAGAGTGGGAGAGTTAGGAGGCAGTCTTGTAGATTTTAAACCTGAGAGGGGGCGAGTGAGGAGGCATTCTTGTAGATTTAAACCTGTGAGGGGGAGAGTGAGGAGACAGTCTTGTAGATTTTAAACCTGAGAGGGAGGAGGCAGTCTTGTAGATTTTAAACCTGAGAGTGAGGAGGCAGTCTTGCAGGTTTTAAACCTGAGAGTGAGGAGGCAGTCTTGTAGATTTTAAACCTGAGAGTGAGAAGGCAGTCTTGTAGATTTTAAACCTGAGCTAGAGAAGACAGTCTTGTAGATTTTAAACCTGAGAGAGAGGAGGCAGTTTTGCAGGTTTTAAACCTGAGAGTGAGGAGGCAGTCTTGTAGATTTTAAACCTGAGAGTGAGGAGGCAGTCTTGCAGGTTTTAAACCTGAGAGTGAGGAGGCAGTCTTGTAGATTTTAAACCTGAGAGTGAGGAGGCAGTCTTGTAGATTTTAAACCTGAGAGAGAGGAGGCTGTCTTGTAGATTTTAAACCTGAGAGAGTGAGGAGGCAGTCTTGTAGATTTTAAACCTGAGAGAGGGAGAGTGAGAAGGCAGACTTATCGATTTTAAACCTGAGAGGGGGAGAGTGAGGAGGCAGTCTTGTAGATTTTAAACCTGAGAGAGGGAGAGTGAGAAGGCAGTCTTGTAGATTTTAAACCTGAGAGAGGGAGAGTGAGAAGGCAGTCTTATCGATTTTAAACCTGAGAGGGGGAGAGTGAGGAGGCAGTCTTGTAGAGTTTAAACCTGAGAGAGGGAGAGTGAGAAGGCTGTCTTATCGATTTTAAACCTGAGAGGGGGAGAGTGAGGAGGCAGTCTTGTAGATTTTAAACCTGAGAGTGCGAGAGTAAGGAGGCATTCTTGTAGATTTTAAACCTGAGAGCGGGAGAGTGAGGAGGCAGTCTTGTAGAGTTTAAACCTGAGAGGGGGAGAGTGAGGAGGCAGTCTTGTAGATTTTAAACCTGAGTGGGGGAGAGAGAGAAGGCAGTCTTGTAGATTTTAAACCTGAGACGGGGGGAGAGAGAAGGCAGTCTTGTAGATTTTAAACCTGAGAGTGAGAGAGTAAGGAGGCAGTCTTGTAGATTTTAATCCTGAGAGAGGGAGAGTGAGAAGGCAGTCTTATCGATTTTAAACCTGAGAGGGGGAGAGTGAGGAGGCAGTCTGTAGATTTTAAACCTGAGAGGGGGAGAGAGAGGAGGCAGTCTTGTAGATTTTAAACCTGAGAGGGGGAGAGTGAGGAGGCAGTCTTGTAGATTTTAAACCTGAGAGTGAGAGAGTAAGGAGGCAGTCTTGTAGATTTTAAACCTGAGAGAGGGAGAGTGAGAAGGCAGTCTTGTAGATTTTAAACCTGAGAGAGGGAGAGTGAGAAGGCAATCTGATCGATTTTAAACCTGAGAGGGGGAGAGTGAGGAGGCAGTCTGTAGATTTTAAACCTGAGAGGGGGAGAGTGAGGAGGCAGTCTTGTAGATTTTAAACCTGAGAGAGGGAGAGTGAGAAGGCAGTCTTGTAGGTTTTAAACCTGAGAGAGGGAGAGTGAGAAAGCAATCTGATCGATTTTAAACCTGAGACGGGGAGAGTGAGGAGGCAGTCTTGTAGATTTTAAACCTGAGAGTGAAGAGGCAGTCTTGTAGATGTTAAACCTGAGAGGGGGAGAGCGAGGAGGCAGTCTTGTAGATTTTAAACATGAGAGTGAGGAGGCAGTCTTGTAGATTTTAAACCTGAGAGAGGGAGAGTGAGGAGGCAGTCTTGTAGATTTTAAACCTGAGAGTGGGAGTGTGAGGAGGCAGTCTTGTAGATTTTAAACCTGAGCGAGAGGAGGCAGCCTTGTAGATTTTACACCTGTGGGAGAGGAGGCTGACTTGTAGATTTTAAACCTGAGAGTGAGGAGGCAGTCTTGTAGATTTTAAACCTGAGAGTGAGGAGGCAGTCTTGTAGATTTTAAACCTGAGAGAGAGGAGGCAGTCTTGTAGATTTTAAACCTGAGAGGGGGAGAGTGAGGAGGCAGTCTGTAGATTTTAAACCTGAGAGAGTGAGGAGGCAGTCTTGCAGATTTTAAACCTGAGAGAGGGAGAGTGAGAAGGCAGTCTTGTAGATTTTAAACCTGAGAGAGGGAGAGTGAGAAGGCAGTCTTACAGATTTTAAACCTGAGAGAGGGAGAGTGAGAAGGCAGTCTTACAGATTTTAAACCTGATAGAGGGTGAGTGAGGAGGCAGTCTTGTCGATTTTAAACCTGAGAGAGGGAGAGTGAGAAGGCAGTCTTGTCGATTTTAAACCTGAGAGAGGGAGAGTGAGGAGGCTGTCTTGTAGATTTTAAACCTGAGAGAGGGAGAGTGAGGAGGCATTCTTGCATAATTTAAACCTGAGAGGGGACAGCGAGGAGGCAGTCTTGTAGATTTTAAACCTGAGAGAGGAAGAGTGAGAAGGCAGTCTTGTAGATTTTAAACATGAGTGAGGGAGAGTGAGAAGGCAGTCTTGTAGATTTTAAACCTGAGAGGGGGGAGAGTGAGGAGGCATTCTTGCAGATTTTAAACCTGAGAGAGGGAGAGTGAGGAGGCAGTCTTGTAGATTTTAAACCTGAGAGCGAGGAGGCAGTCTTGTAGATTTTAAACCTGAGAGTGAGGAGGCAGTCTTGCAGATTTTAAACCTGAGAGGGGGAGAGCGAGAAGGCAGTCTTCTAAATTTTAAACCTGAGAGTGGGAGAGTGAGGAGGCAGTCTTGTAGATTTTAAACCTGAGAGGGGGAGAGTGAGGAGGCAGTCTTGTAGATTTTAAACCTGAGAGAGGGAAAGTGAGGAGGCTGTCTTGTAGATTTTAAACCTGAGAGGGGGAGAGTGAGGAGGCTGTCTTGTAGATTTTAAACCTGAGAGGGGGAGAGTGAGGAGGCTGTCTTGTAGATTTTAAACCCGAGAATGAGGAGACAGTCTTGTAGATTTTAAACCTGAGAGAGAGGAGGCAGTCTTGTAGATTTTAAACCTGAGAGTGAGAAGGCAGTCTTGTACATTTTAAACCTGAGAGTGAGGGGGCAGTCTTGTAGATTTTAAACCTGAGAGGGGGAGAGTGAGGAGGCAGTCTTTAGATTTTAAACCTGAGAGAGTGAGGAGGCAGTCTTGCAGATTTTGAACCTGAGAGAGAGGAGGCAGTCTTGTAGATTTTAAACCTGAGAGAGGGAGAGTGAGGTGGCAGTCATGCAGGGTTTAAACCTGAGAGGGGGAGAGTGAGGAGGCATTCTTGCAGATTTTAAACCTGAGAGGGGGAGAGTGAGGTGGCAGTCATGCAGGGTTTAAACCTGAGAGGGGGAGAGTGAGGAGGCAGTCTTGTAGACTTTACACCTGAGAGTGAGGGGGCAGTCTTGTAGATTTTAAACCTGAGAGGGGGAGAGTGAGGAGGCAGTCTTGTAGACTTTACACCTGAGAGTGAGGGGGCAGTCTTGTAGATTTTAAACCTGAGAGGGGGAGAGTGAGGAGGCAGTCTTTAGATTTTAAACCTGAGAGAGTGAGGAGGCAGTCTTGTAGATTTTAAACCTGAGAGAGAGGAGGCAGTCTTGTAGATTTTGAACCTGAGAGAGAGGAGGCAGTCTTGTAGATTTTAAACCTGAGAGAGGGAGAGTGAGTTAGCAGTCATGCAGGGTTTAAACCTGAGAGGGGGAGAGTGAGGAGGCATTCTTGCAGATTTTAAACCTGAGAGGGGGAGAGTGAGGAGGCAGTCTTGTAGACTTTACAACTGAGAGTGAGGAGGCAGTCTTGTAGATTTTAAACCTGAGAGAGAGGAGGCAGTCTTGTAGATTTTAAACCTGAGAGAGAGGAGGCAGTCTTGTAGATTTTAAACCTGAGAGTGAGGAGGCAGTCTTGCAGATTTTAAACCTGAGAGTGAGGGGGCAGTCTTGTAGATTTTAAACCTCAGAATGAGGAGGCAGTCTTGTAGATTTTAAAGCTGAGAGGGGGAGAGTGAGGTGGCAGTCATGCAGGGTTTAAACCTGACAGGGGGAGAGTGAGGAGGCAGTCTTGCAGATTTTAAACCTGAGAGAGAGGAGGCAGTCTTGTAGATTTTAAACCTGAGAGAGAGGAGGCAGTCTTGTAGATTTTAAACCTGAGAGAGAGGAGGCAGTCTTGTAGATTTTAAACCTGAGAGAGGGTGAGTGAGGAGGCAGTCTGTAGATTTTAAACCTGAGAGTGGGAGAGTGAGGAGGCAGTCTGTAGATTTTAAACCTGAGAGTGAGGAGGCAGTCTTGTAGATTTTAAACCTGAGAGGGGGAGAGTGAGGAGGCAGTCATGCAGGGTTTAAACCTGAGAGGGGGAGAGTGAGGAGGCAGTCTTGTAGACTTTACACCTGAGAATGAGGAGGCAGTCTTGTAGATTTTAAACCTGAGAGTGAGGAGGCAGTCTTGTAGATTTTAAACCTGAGAGTGAGGAGGCATTCTTGTAGATTTTAAACCTGAGAGAGGGAGAGTGAGGAGGCAGTCTGTAGATTTTAAACCTGAGAGAGGGAGAGTGAGGAGGCAGTCTGTAGATTTTAAACCTGAGAGTGAGGAGGCAGTCTTGTAGATTTTAAACCTGAGAGGGGGAGAGTGAGGAGGCATTCTTGCAGATTTTAAACCTGAGAGGGGGAGAGTGAGGAGGCAGTCTTGTAGATTTTAAACCTGAGAGGGGGAGAGTGAGGAGGCAGTCATGCAGGTTTTAAACCTGAGAGGGGGAGAGTGAGGAGGCATTCTTGCAGATTTTAAACCTGAGAGGGGGAGAGTGAGGAGGCAGTCTTGTAGATTTTAAACCTGAGAGAGAGGAGGCAGTCTTGTAGATTTTAAACCTGAGAGTGAGGAGGCAGTCTTGTAGATTTTAAACCTGAGAGTGAGGAGGCAGTCTTGTAGATTTTAAATCTGAGAGTGAGAAGGCAGTTTTGTACATTTTAAACCTGAGAGAGAGGAAGCAGTCTTGTAGATTTTAAACCTGAGAGAGGGAGAGTGAGGAGGCAGTCTGTAGATTTTAAACCTGAGATGGGGAGAGTGAGGAGGCAGTCTTGAAGATTTTAAACATGAGTGAGGGAGAGTGAGAAGGCAGTCTTGTAGATTTTAAACCTGAGAGAGGGGAGAGTGAGGAGGCATTCTTGCAGATTTTAAACCTGAGAGAGGGAGAGTGAGAAGGCAGTCTTACAGATTTTAAACCTGAGAGGGGGAGAGTGAGGAGGCAGTCTGTAGATTTTAAACCTGAGAGAGTGAGGAGGCAGTCTTGCAGATTTTAAACCTGAGAGAGGGAGAGTGAGAAGGCAGTCTTGTAGATTTTAAACCTGAGAGAGGGAGAGTGAGAAGGCAGTCTTACAGATTTTAAACCTGAGAGAGGGAGAGTGAGAAGGCAGTCTTACAGATTTTAAACCTGAGAGAGGGTGAGTGAGGAGGCAGTCTTGTCGATTTTAAACCTTAGAGAGGGAGAGTGAGAAGGCAGTCTTGTCGATTTTAAACCTGAGAGAGGGAGAGTGAGGAGGCTGTCTTGTAGATTTTAAACCTGAGAGAGGGAGAGTGAGGAGGCATTCTTGCATAATTTAAACCTGAGAGGGGACAGCGAGGAGGCAGTCTTGTAGATTTTAAACCTGAGAGAGGGAGAGTGAGAAGGCAGTCTTGTAGATTTTAAACATGACTGAGGGAGAGTGAGAAGGCAGTCTTGTAGATTTTAAACCTGAGAGGGGGGAGAGTGAGGAGGCATTCTTGCAGATTTTAAACCTGAGAGAGGGAGAGTGAGGAGGCAGTCTTGTAGATTTTAAACCTGAGAGCGAGGAGGCAGTCTTGTAGATTTTAAACCTGAGAGTGAGGAGGCAGTCTTGCAGATTTTAAACCTGAGAGGGGGAGAGCGAGAAGGCAGTCTTCTAAATTTTAAACCTGAGAGTGGGAGAGTGAGGAGGCAGTCTTGTAGATTTTAAACCTGAGAGGGGGAGAGTGAGGAGGCAGTCTTGTAGATTTTAAACCTGAGAGAGGGAAAGTGAGGAGGCTGTCTTGTAGATTTTAAACCTGAGAGGGGGAGAGTGAGGAGGCTGTCTTGTAGATTTTAAACCTGAGAGGGGGAGAGTGAGGTGGCAGTCATGCAGGGTTTAAACCTGAGAGGGGGAGAGTGAGGAGGCATTCTTGCAGATTTTAAACCTGAGAGGGGGAGAGTGAGGAGGCAGTCTTGTAGACTTTACACCTGAGAGTGAGGAGGCAGTCTTGTAGATTTTAAACCTGAGAGAGAGGAGGCAGTCTTGTAGATTTTGAACCTGAGAGAGAGGAGGCAGTCTTGTAGATTTTAAACCTGAGAGTGGGAGAGTGAGTTAGCAGTCATGCAGGGTTTAAACCTGAGAGGGGGAGAGTGAGGAGGCATTCTTGCAGATTTTAAACCTGAGAGGGGGAGAGTGAGGAGGCAGTCTTGTAGACTTTACAACTGAGAGTGAGGAGGCAGTCTTGTAGATTTTAAACCTGAGAGAGAGGAGGCAGTCTTGTAGATTTTAAACCTGAGAGAGAGGAGGCAGTCTTGTAGATTTTAAACCTGAGAGTGAGGAGGCAGTCTTGCAGATTTTAAACCTGAGAGTGAGGGGGCAGTCTTGTAGATTTTAAACCTGAGAATGAGGAGGCAGTCTTGTAGATTTTAAACCTGAGAGGGGGAGAGTGAGGTGGCAGTCATGCAGGGTTTAAACCTGAGAGGGGGAGAGTGAGGAGGCAGTCTTGCAGATTTTAAACCTGAGAGAGAGGAGGCAGTCTTGTAGATTTTAAACCTGAGAGAGAGGAGGCAGTCTTGTAGATTTTAAACCTGAGAGAGAGGAGGCAGTCTTGTAGATTTTAAACCTGAGAGAGGGTGAGTGAGGAGGCAGTCTGTAGATTTTAAACCTGAGAGTGGGAGAGTGAGGAGGCAGTCTGTAGATTTCAAACCTGAGAGTGAGGAGGCAGTCTTGTAGATTTTAAACCTGAGAGGGGGAGAGTGAGGAGGCAGTCATGCAGGGTTTAAACCTGAGAGGGGGAGAGTGAGGAGGCAGTCTTGTAGACTTTACACCTGAGAATGAGGAGGCAGTCTTGTAGATTTTAAACCTGAGAGTGAGGAGGCATTCTTGTAGATTTTAAACCTGAGAGAGGGAGAGTGCGGAGGCAGTCTGTAAATTTTAAACCTGAGAGAGGGAGAGTGAGGAGGCAGTCTGTAGATTTTAAACCTGAGAGTGAGGAGGCAGTCTTGTAGATTTTAAACCTGAGAGGGGGAGAGTGAGGAGGCATTCTTGCAGATTTTAAACCTGAGAGGGGGAGATTGAGGAGGCAGTCTTGTAGATTTTAAACCTGAGAGGGGGAGAGTGAGGAGGCATTCTTGTAGATTTTAAACCTGAGAGGGGGAGAGTGAGGAGGCATTCTTGTAGATTTTAAACCTGAGAGGGGGAGAGTGAGGAGGCATTCTTGTAGATTTTAAACCTGAGAGGGGGAGAGTGAGGAGGCAGTCATGCAGGGTTTAAACCTGAGAGGGGGAGAGTGAGGAGGCATTCTTGCAGATTTTAAACCTGAGAGGGGGAGAGTGAGGAGGCAGTCTTGTAGATTTTAAACCTGAGAGAGAGGAGGCAGTCTTGTAGATTTTAAACCTGAGAGTGAGGAGGCAGTCTTGTAGATTTTAAACCTGAGAGAGGGAAAGTGAGGAGGCTGTCTTGTAGATTTTATACCTGAGAGGGGGAGAGTAAGGAGGCTGTCTTGTAGATTTTAAACCTGAGAGGGGGAGAGTGTGGAGGCTGTCTTGTAGATTTTAAACCCGAGAATGAGGAGACAGTCTTGTAGATTTTAAACCTGAGAGAGAGGAGGCAGTCTTGTAGATTTTAAACCTGAGAGTGAGAAGGCAGTCTTGTACATTTTAAACCTGAGAGTGAGGAGGCAGTCTTTAGATTTTAAACCTGAGAGAGTGAGGAGGCAGTCTTGCAGATTTTGAACCTGAGAGAGAGGAGGCAGTCTTGTAGATTTTAAACCTGAGAGAGGGAGAGTGAGGTGGAAGTCATGCAGGGCTTAAACCTGAGAGGGGGAGAGTGAGGAGGCATTCTTGCAGATTTTAAACCTGAGAGAGGGAGAGTGAGGAGGCAGTCTTGTAGATTTTAAACCTGAGAGCGAGGAGGCAGTCTTGTAGATTTTAAACCTGAGAGTGAGGAGGCAGTCTTGCAGATTTTAAACCTGAGAGGGGGAGAGCGAGAAGGCAGTCTTCTAAATTTTAAACCTGAGAGTGGGAGAGTGAGGAGGCAGTCTTGTAGATTTTAAACCTGAGAGGGGGAGAGTGAGGAGGCAGTCTTGTAGATTTTAAACCTGAGAGAGGGAAAGTGAGGAGGCTGTCTTGTAGATTTTAAACCTGAGAGGGGGAGAGTGAGGAGGCTGTCTTGTAGATTTTAAACCTGTGAGGGGGAGAGTGAGGTGGCAGTCATGCAGGGTTTAAACCTGAGAGGGGGAGAGTGAGGAGGCATTCTTGCAGATTTTAAACCTGAGAGGGGGAGAGTGAGGAGGCAGTCTTGTCGACTTTACACCTGAGAGTGAGGAGGCAGTCTTGTAGATTTTAAACCTGAGAGAGAGGAGGCAGTCTTGTAGATTTTGAACCTGAGAGAGAGGAGGCAGTCTTGTAGATTTTAAACCTGAGAGTGGGAGAGTGAGTTAGCAGTCATGCAGGGTTTAAACCTGAGAGGGGGAGAGTGAGGAGGCATTCTTGCAGATTTTAAACCTGAGAGGGGGAGAGTGAGGAGGCAGTCTTGTAGACTTTACAACTGAGAGTGAGGAGGCAGTCTTGTAGATTTTAAACCTGAGAGAGAGGAGGCAGTCTTGTAGATTTTAAACCTGAGAGAGAGGAGGCAGTCTTGTAGATTTTAAACCTGAGAGTGAGGAGGCAGTCTTGCAGATTTTAAACCTGAGAGTGAGGGGGCAGTCTTGTAGATTTTAAACCTGAGAATGAGGAGGCAGTCTTGTAGATTTTAAACCTGAGAGGGGGAGAGTGAGGTGGCAGTCATGCAGGGTTTAAACCTGAGAGGGGGAGAGTGAGGAGGCATTCTTGCAGATTTTAAACCTGAGAGGGGGAGAGTGAGGAGGCAGTCTTGTAGACTTTACAACTGAGAGTGAGGAGGCAGTCTTGTAGATTTTAAACCTGAGAGAGAGGAGGCAGTCTTGTAGATTTTAAACCTGAGAGTGAGGAGGCAGTCTTGCAGATTTTAAACCTGAGAGTGAGGGGGCAGTCTTGTAGATTTTAAACCTGAGAATGAGGAGGCAGTCTTGTAGATTTTAAACCTGAGAGGGGGAGAGTGAGGTGGCAGTCATGCAGGGTTTAAACCTGAGAGGGGGAGAGTGAGGAGGCAGTCTTGCAGATTTTAAACCTGAGAGAGAGGAGGCAGTCTTGTAGATTTTAAACCTGAGAGAGAGGAGGCAGTCTTGTAGATTTTAAACCTGAGAGAGAGGAGGCAGTCTTGTAGATTTTAAACCTGAGAGAGGGTGAGTGAGGAGGCAGTCTGTAGATTTTAAACCTGAGAGTGGGAGAGTGAGGAGGCAGTCTGTAGATTTCAAACCTGAGAGTGAGGAGGCAGTCTTGTAGATTTTAAACCTGAGAGGGGGAGAGTGAGGAGGCAGTCATGCAGGGTTTAAACCTGAGAGGGGGAGAGTGAGGAGGCAGTCTTGTAGACTTTACACCTGAGAATGAGGAGGCAGTCTTGTAGATTTTAAACCTGAGAGTGAGGAGGCATTCTTGTAGATTTTAAACCTGAGAGAGGGAGAGTGAGGAGGCAGTCTGTAAATTTTAAACCTGAGAGAGGGAGAGTGAGGAGGCAGTCTGTAGATTTTAAACCTGAGAGTGAGGAGGCAGTCTTGTAGATTTTAAACCTGAGAGGGGGAGAGTGAGGAGGCATTCTTGCAGATTTTAAACCTGAGAGGGGGAGATTGAGGAGGCAGTCTTGTAGATTTTAAACCTGAGAGGGGGAGAGTGAGGAGGCATTCTTGTAGATTTTAAACCTGAGAGGGGGAGAGTGAGGAGGCATTCTTGTAGATTTTAAACCTGAGAGGGGGAGAGTGAGGAGGCATTCTTGTAGATTTTAAACCTGAGAGGGGGAGAGTGAGGAGGCAGTCATGCAGGGTTTAAACCTGAGAGGGGGAGAGTGAGGAGGCATTCTTGCAGATTTTAAACCTGAGAGGGGGAGAGTGAGGAGGCAGTCTTGTAGATTTTAAACCTGAGAGAGAGGAGGCAGTCTTGTAGATTTTAAACCTGAGAGTGAGGAGGCAGTCTTGTAGATTTTAAACCTGAGAGAGGGAAAGTGAGGAGGCTGTCTTGTAGATTTTATACCTGAGAGGGGGAGAGTAAGGAGGCTGTCTTGTAGATTTTAAACCTGAGAGGGGGAGAGTGTGGAGGCTGTCTTGTAGATTTTAAACCCGAGAATGAGGAGACAGTCTTGTAGATTTTAAACCTGAGAGAGAGGAGGCAGTCTTGTAGATTTTAAACCTGAGAGTGAGAAGGCAGTCTTGTACATTTTAAACCTGAGAGTGAGGAGGCAGTCTTTAGATTTTAAACCTGAGAGAGTGAGGAGGCAGTCTTGCAGATTTTGAACCTGAGAGAGAGGAGGCAGTCTTGTAGATTTTAAACCTGAGAGAGGGAGAGTGAGGTGGAAGTCATGCAGGGCTTAAACCTGAGAGGGGGAGAGTGAGGAGGCATTCTTGCAGATTTTAAACCTGAGAGGGGGAGAGTGAGGTGGCAGTCATGCAGGGTTTAAACCTGAGAGGGGGAGAGTGAGGAGGCATTCTTGCAGATTTTAAACCTGAGAGGGGGAGAGTGAGGAGGCAGTCTTGTAGAATTTAAACCTGAGAGTGAGGAGGCATTCTTGTAGATTTTAAACCTGAGAGAGGGAGAGTGAGGAGGCAGTCTGTAAATTTTAAACCTGAGAGAGGGAGATTGAGGAGGCAGTCTGTAGATTTTAAACCTGAGAGTGAGGAGGCAGTCTTGTAGATTTTAAACCTGAGAGGGGGAGAGTGAGGAGGCATTCTTGCAGATTTTAAACCTGAGAGGGGGAGAGTGAGGAGGCAGTCTTGTAGATTTTAAACCTGAGAGGGGGAGAGTGAGGAGGCAGTCATGCAGGGTTTAAACCTGAGAGGGGGAGAGTGAGGAGGCATTCTTGCAGATTTTAAACCTGAGAGGGGGAGAGTGAGGAGGCAGTCTTGTAGATTTTAAACCTGAGAGAGAGGAGGCAGTCTTGTAGATTTTAAACCAGAGAGAGAGGAGGCAGTCTTGTAGATTTTAAACCTGAGAGTGAGGAGGCAGTCTTGTAGATTTTAAACCTGAGAGTGAGGAGGCAGTTTTGTACATTTTAAACCTGAGAGAGAGGAAGCAGTCTTGTAGATTTTAAACCTGAGAGAGGGAGAGTGAGGAGGCAGTCTGTCGATTTTAAACCTGAGAGGGGGAGAGTGAGGAGGCTGTCTTGTAGATTTTAAACCTGAGAGAGGGAGAGTGAGGAGGCAGTCTTGTAGATTTTAAACCTGAAAGTGAGGAGGCACTCTTGTAGATTTTAAACCTGAGAGAGGGAGAGTGAGGAGGCAGTCTTGTAGATTTTAAACCTGTGAGTGAGGACGCAGTCTTGTAGATTTTAAACCTGAGAGAGAGGAGAGTGAGGAGGCAGGCTTGTAGATTTTAAACCTGAGAGGGGGAGAGTGAGGAGGCAGTCTTGTAGATTTTAAACCTGAGAGTGAGAAGGCAGTCTTGTAGATTTTAAACCTGATACGGGGGGAGAGAGAAGGCAGTCTTGTAGATTTTAAACCTGAGAGGGGGAGAGAGAGAAGGCAGTCTTGTAGATTTTAAACCTGAGACGGGGGGAGAGAGAAGGCAGACTTGTAGATTTTAAACCTGAGAGTGAGAGAGTAAGGAGGCAGTCTTGTAGATTTTAAACCTGAGAGAGGGAGAGTGAGAAGGCAGTCTTGTCGATTTTAAACCTGAGAGGGGGAGAGTGAGGAGGCAGTCTGTAGATTTTAAACCTGAGAGGGGGAGAGTGAGGAGGCAGTCTTGTAGATTTTAAACCTGAGAGTGAGAGAGTAAGGAGGCAGTCTTGTAGATTTTAAACCTGAGAGAGGGAGAGTGAGAAGGCAGTCTTGTCGATTTTAAACCTGAGAGGGGGAGAGTGAGGAGGCAGTCTTATCGATTTTAAACCTGAGAGGGGGAGAGAGAGAAGGCAGTCTTGTAGATTTTAAACCTGAGAGTGAGAGAGTAAGGAGGCAGTCTTGTAGATTTTAAACCTGAGAGAGGGAGAGTGAGAAGGCAGTCTTGTAGATTTTAAACCTGAGAGTGAGAAGGCATTCTTGGAGATTTTACACCTGAGAGTGAGGAGGCAGTCTTGTAGATTTTAAACCTGAGAGAGGGAGAGTGAGGAGGCAGTCTTGTAGATTTTAAACCTGAGAGAGAGGAGGCAGTCTTGTAGATTTTAAACCTGAGAGAGAGGAGGCAGTCTTGTAGATTTTAAACCTGAGAGAGAGGAGGCAGTCTTGTAGATTTTAAACCTGAGAGTGAGGAGGCAGTCTTGTAGATTTTAAACCTGAGAGAGAGGAGGCAGTCTTGTAGATTTTAAACCTGAGAGAGAGGAGGCAGTCTTGTAGATTTTAAACCTGAGAGTGAGGAGGCAGTCTTTTAGATTTTAAACCTGAGAGAGGGAGAGTGAGAAGGCAGTCTTGTAGATTTTAAACCTGAGTGACAGGAGGCAGCCTTGTAGATTTTAAACCTGAGAGAGGGAGAGTGAGAAGGCAGTCTTACAGATTTTAAACCTGAGAGAGGGAGAGTGAGAAGGCAGTCTTACAGATTTTAAACCTGAGAGATGGTGAGTGAGGAGGCAGTCTTGTAGATTTTAAACCTGAGAGAGGGAGAGTGAGAAGGCAGTCTTGTCGATTTTAAACCTGAGAGAGGGAGAGTGAGGAGGCTGTCTTGTAGATTTTAAACCTGAGAGAGGGAGAGTGAGGAGGCATTCTTGCATAATTTAAACCTGAGAGGGGACAGCGAGGAGGCAGTCTTGTAGATTTTAAACCTGAGAGAGGGAGAGTGAGAAGGCAGTCTTGTAGATTTTAAACATGAGTGAGGGAGAGTGAGAAGGCAGTCTTGTAGATTTTAAACCTGAGAGGGGGAGAGTGAGAAGGCAGTCTTGCAGATTTTAAACCTGAGAGAGGGAGAGTGAGGAGGCAGTCTTGTAGATTTTAAACCTGAGAGCGAGGAGGCAGTCTTGTAGATTTTAAACCTGAGAGTGAGGAGGCAGTCTTGCAGATTTTAAACTTGAGAGGGGGAGAGCGAGAAGGCAGTCTTCTAAATTTTAAACCTGAGAGTGGGAGAGTGAGGAGGCAGTCTTGTAGATTTTAAACCTGAGAGGGGGAGAGTGAGGAGGCAGTCTTGTAGATTTTAAACCTGAGAGAGGGAAAGTGAGGAGGCTGTCTTGTAGATTTTAAACCTGAGAGGGGGAGAGTGAGGAGGCAGTCTTGTAGATTTTAAACCTGAGAGTGAGAAGGCAGTCTTGTACATTTTAAACCTGAGAGAGAGGAGGCAGTCTTGTAGATTTTAAACCTGAGAGGGGGAGAGTGAGGAGGTAGTCTGTAGATTTTAAACCTGAGAGAGTGAGGAGACAATCTTACAGATTTTAAACCTGCGAGAGGGAGAGTGAGAAGGCAGTCTTGTAGATTTTAAACCTGAGAGAGGGAGAGTGAGAAGGCAGTCTTGCAGATTTTAAACCTGAGAGAGGGAGAGTGAGAAGGCAGTCTTACAGATTTTAAACCTGAGAGAGGGAGAGTGAGGAGGCAGTCTTGCAGATTTTAAACCTGAGAGAGGGAGAGTGAGGAGGCATTCTTGCAGATTTTAAACCTGAGAGACAGAAGGCTGTCTTGTAGATTTTAAACCTGAGAATGAGGAGACAGTCTTGTAGATTTTAAACCTGAGAGAGAGGAGGCAGACTTGTAGATTTTAAACGTGAGAGTGAGGAGGCAGTCTTGTAGTTTTTAAACCTGAGAGGGGGAGAGTGAGGAGGCAGTCTGTAGATTTTAAACCTGAGAGAGTGAGGAGGCAGTCTTGTAGATTTTAAACCTGAGAGAGAGGAGGCAGTCTTGTAGATTTTGAACCTGAGAGAGAGGAGGCAGTCTTGTAGATTTTAAACCTGAGACAGGGAGAGTGAGGTGGCAGTCATGCAGGGTTTAAACCTGAGAGTGAGGGGGCAGTCTTGTAGATTTTAAACCTGAAAATGAGGAGGCAGTCTTGTAGATTTTAAACCTGAGAATGAGAAGGCAGTCTTGTAGATTTTAAACCTGAGAGAGGGAGAGTGAGGTGGCAGTCATGCAGGGTTTAAACCTGAGAGTGAGGGGGCAGTCTTGTAGATTTTAAACCTGAGAGTGAGGAGGCAGTCCTGTAGATTTTAAACCTGAGAGAGAGGAGGCAGTCTTGTAGATTTTAAACCTGAGAGTGAGGAGGCAGTTTTGTACATTTTAAACCTGAGAGAGAGGAAGCAGTCTTGTAGATTTTAAACCTGAGAGGGGGAGAGTGAGGAGGCAGTCTTGTAGATTTTAAACCTGAGAGAGGGAGAGTGAGGAGGCAGTCTGTAGATTTTAAACCTGAGATGGGGAGAGTGAGGAGGCTGTCTTGTAGATTTTAAACCTGAGAGAGGGAGAGTGAGGAGGCAGTCTTGTAGATTTTAAACCTGAGAGTGAGGAGGCAGTCTTGTAGATTTTAAACCTGAGAGAGGGAGAGTGAGGAGGCAGTCTTGTAGATTTTAAACCTGAGAGTGAGGAGGCAGTCTTGTAGATTTTAAACCTGAGAGAGAGGAGAGTGAGGAGGCAGTCTTGTAGATTTTAAACCTGAGAGGGGGAGAGTGAGGAGGAAGTCTTGTAGATTTTAAACCTGAGAGTGAGGAGGCAGTCTTGTAGATTTTAAACCTGAGAGTGAGGAGGCAGTCTTGTACATTTTAAACCTGAGAGAGAGGAGGCAGTCTTGTAGATTTCAAACCTGAGAGAGAGGACAGTGAGGAGGCAGTCTTGTAGATTTTAAACCTGAGAGAGGGAGAGTGAGGAGGCATTCTTGTAGATTTTAAACTTGAGCGAGAGGAGGCAGCCTTGTAGATTTAAACCTGAGAGAGGGAGAGTGAGGAGGCAGTCTTGTAGATTTTAAACCTGAGAGAGGGAGAGTGAGGAGGCAGTCTTGTAGATTTTAAACCTGAGAGTGAAGAGGCAGTCTCTTAGATTTTAAACCTGAGAGGGGGAGAGAGAGAAGGCAGTCTTGTAGATTTTAAAACTGAGAGGGGGAGAGTGAGGTGGTAGTCTTGTAGATTTTAAACCTGAGAGTGAGAAGGCATTCTTGGAGATTTTACACCTGAGAGTGAGGAGGCAGTCTTGTAGATTTTAAACCTGAGAGAGGGAGAGTGAGGAGGCAGTCTTGTAGATTTTAAACCTGAGAGAGAGGAGGCAGTCTTGTAGATTTTAAACCTGAGAGTGAGGAGGCAGTCTTTTAGATTTTAAACCTGAGAGAGGGAGAGTGAGAAGGCAGTCTTGTAGATTTTAAACCTGAGTGACAGGAGGCAGTCTTGTAGATTTTAAACCTGAGAGAGGGAGAGTGAGAAGGCAGTCTTACAGATTTTAAACCTGAGAGAGGGAGAGTGAGAAGGCAGTCTTACAGATTTTAAACCTGAGAGAGGGAGAGTGAGGAGGCTGTCTTGTAGATTTTAAACCTGAGAGAGGGAGAGTGAGGAGGCATTCTTGCATAATTTAAACCTGAGAGGGGACAGCGAGGAGGCAGTCTTGTAGATTTTAAACCTGAGAGAGGGAGAGTGAGAAGGCAGTCTTGTAGATTTTAAACATGAGTGAGGGAGAGTGAGAAGGCAGTCTTGTAGATTTTAAACCTGAGAGGGGGAGAGTGAGAAGGCAGTCTTGCAGATTTTAAACCTGAGAGAGGGAGAGTGAGGAGGCAGTCTTGTAGATTTTAAACCTGAGAGCGAGGAGGCAGTCTTGTAGATTTTAAACCTGAGAGTGAGGAGGCAGTCTTGCAGATTTTAAACTTGAGAGGGGGAGAGCGAGAAGGCAGTCTTCTAAATTTTAAACCTGAGAGTGGGAGAGTGAGGAGGCAGTCTTGTAGATTTTAAACCTGAGAGAGGGAGAGTGAGGTGGCAGTCATGCAGGGTTTAAACCTGAGAGTGAGGGGGCAGTCTTGTAGATTTTAAACCTGAGAGTGAGGAGGCAGTCTTGTAGATTTTAAACCTGAGAGAGAGGAGGCAATCTTGTAGATTTTAAACCTGAGAGTGAGGAGGCAGTTTTGTACATTTTAAACCTGAGAGAGAGGAAGCAGTCTTGTAGATTTTAAACCTGAGAGAGGGAGAGTGAGGAGGCAGTCTGTAGATTTTAAACCTGAGATGGGGAGAGTGAGGAGGCTGTCTTGTAGATTTTAAACCTGAGAGAGGGAGAGTGAGGAGGCAGTCTTGTAGATTTTAAACCTGAGAGTGAGGAGGCAGTCTTGTAGATTTTAAACCTGAGAGTGAGGAGGCAGTTTTGTACATTTTAAACCTGAGAGAGAGGAAGCAGTCTTGTAGATTTTAAACCTGAGAGGGGGAGAGTGAGGAGGCAGTCTTGTAGATTTTAAACCTGAGAGAGGGAGAGTGAGGAGGCAGTCTGTAGATTTTAAACCTGAGATGGGGAGAGTGAGGAGGCTGTCTTGTAGATTTTAAACCTGAGAGAGGGAGAGTGAGGAGGCAGTCTTGTAGATTTTAAACCTGAGAGTGAGGAGGCAGTCTTGTAGATTTTAAACCTGAGAGAGGGAGAGTGAGGAGGCAGTCTTGTAGATTTTCAACCTGAGAGTGAGGAGGCAGTCTTGTAGATTTTAAACCTGAGAGAGAGGAGAGTGAGGAGGCAGTCTTGTAGATTTTAAACCTGAGAGGGGGAGAGTGAGGAGGAAGTCTTGTAGATTTTAAACCTGAGAGTGAGGAGGCAGTCTTGTAGATTTTAAACCTGAGAGTGAGGAGGCAGTCTTGTACATTTTAAACCTGAGAGAGAGGAGGCAGTCTTGTAGATTTTAAACCTGAGAGAGGGAGAGTGAGGAAGCATTCTTGTAGATTTTAAACCTGAGAGAGGGAGAGTGAGAAGGCATTCTTGTAGATTTTAAACTTGAGTGAGAGGAGGCAGTCTTGTAGATTTTAAACCTGAGCGAGAGTGGAGGCAGTCTGTAGATTTAAACCTGAGAGAGGGAGAGTGAGGAGGCATTCTTGTAGATTTTAAACCTGAGAGTGAAGAGGCAGTCTATTAGATTTTAAACCTGAGAGTGAGGAGGCAGTCTTGTCGATTTAAACCTGACAGAGGGAGAGTGAGGAGGCAGTCTTGTAGATTTTAAAACTGAGAGTGAGGAGGCAGTCTTGTAGATTTTAAATCTGAGAGGGGGAGAGCGAGAAGGCAGTCTTGTAGATTTTAAACCTGAGAGTGAGGAGGCAGTCTTGTACAGTTTAAGCCTGAGAGAGAGGACGCAGTCTTGTAGATTTTAAACCTGAGAGGGGGAGAGTGAGGAGGCAGTCTGTAGATCTTAAACCTGAGAGAGTGAGGATGCAGTCTTACAGATTTTAAACCTGAGAGAGGGAGAGTGAGAAGGCAGTCTTGTAGATTTTAAACCTGAGAGAGGGAGAGTGAGAAGGCAGTCTTGCAGATTTTAAAACTGAGAGTGAAGAGGCAGTCTTGCAAATTGTAAACCTGAGAGAGGGAGAGTGAGGAGGCAGTCTTGTAGATTTTAACCCTGAGAAGGGGAGAGTGAGGAGGCAGTCTTGCAGATTTTAAACCTGAGAAAGGGAGAGTGAGGAGGCAGTCTTGTAGATTTTAAACCTGAGAGGGGGAGAGTGAGGAGTCAGTCTTGTAGATTTTAAACCTGAGAGGGGGAGAGTGAGGAGGCAGTCTTGCAGATTTTAAACCTGAGAGGGGGCGAGTGAGGAGGCATTCTTACAGATTTTAAACCTGAGAGAGGGAGAGTGAGAAGGCAGTCTTACAGATTTTAAACCTGAGAGAGGGTGAGTGAGGAGGCAGTCTTGTAGATTTTAAACCTGAGAGAGGGAGAGTGAGAAGGCAGTCTTGTCGATTTTAAACCTGAGAGAGGGAGAGTGAGGAGGCTGTCTTGTAGATTTTAAACCTGAGAGAGGGAGAGTGAGGAGGCATTCTTGCATAATTTAAACCTGAGAGGGGACAGCGAGGAGGCAGTCTTGTAGATTTTAAACCTGAGAGAGGGAGAGTGAGAAGGCAGTCTTGTAGATTTTAAACATGAGTGAGGGAGAGTGAGAAGGCAGTCTTGTAGATTTTAAACCTGAGAGGGGGAGAGTGAGAAGGCAGTCTTGCAGATTTTAAACCTGAGAGAGGGAGAGTGAGGAGGCAGTCTTGTAGATTTTAAACCTGAGAGCGAGGAGGCAGTCTTGTAGATTTTAAACCTGAGAGTGAGGAGGCAGTCTTGCAGATTTTAAACTTGAGAGGGGGAGAGCGAGAAGGCAGTCTTCTAAATTTTAAACCTGAGAGTGGGAGAGTGAGGAGGCAGTCTTGTAGATTTTAAACCTGAGAGGGGGAGAGTGAGGAGGCAGTCTTGTAGATTTTAAACCTGAGAGTGAGAAGGCAGTCTTGTACATTTTAAACCTGAGAGAGAGGAGGCAGTCTTGTAGATTTTAAACCTGAGAGGGGGAGAGTGAGGAGGTAGTCTGTAGATTTTAAACCTGAGAGAGTGAGGAGACAATCTTACAGATTTTAAACCTGCGAGAGGGAGAGTGAGAAGGCAGTCTTGTAGATTTTAAACCTGAGAGAGGGAGAGTGAGAAGGCAGTCTTACAGATTTTAAACCTGAGAGAGGGAGAGTGAGAAGGCAGTCTTACAGATTTTAAACCTGAGAGAGGGAGAGTGAGGAGGCAGTCTTGCAGATTTTAAACCTGAGAGAGGGAGAGTGAGGAGGCATTCTTGCAGATTTTAAACCTGAGAGACAGAAGGCTGTCTTATAGATTTTAAACCTGAGAATGAGGAGTCAGTCTTGTAGATTTTAAACCTGAGAGAGAGGAGGCAGACTTGTAGATTTTAAACGTGAGAGTGAGGAGGCAGTCTTGTAGTTTTTAAACCTGAGAGGGGGAGAGTGAGGAGGCAGTCTGTAGATTTTAAACCTGAGAGAGTGAGGAGGCAGTCTTGTAGATTTTAAACCTGAGAGAGAGGAGGCAGTCTTGTAGATTTTGAACCTGAGAGAGAGGAGGCAGTCTTGTAGATTTTAAACCTGAGACAGGGAGAGTGAGGTGGCAGTCATGCAGGGTTTAAACCTGAGAGTGAGGGGGCAGTCTTGTAGATTTTAAACCTGAAAATGAGGAGGCAGTCTTGTAGATTTTAAACCTGAGAATGAGGAGGCAGTCTTGTAGATTTTAAACCTGAGAGAGGGAGAGTGAGGTGGCAGTCATGCAGGGTTTAAACCTGAGAGTGAGGGGGCAGTCTTGTAGATTTTAAACCTGAGAGTGAGGAGGCAGTCTTGTAGATTTTAAACCTGAGAGAGAGGAGGCAGTCTTGTAGATTTTAAACCTGAGAGTGAGGAGGCAGTTTTGTACATTTTAAACCTGAGAGAGAGGAAGCAGTCTTGTAGATTTTAAACCTGAGAGGGGGAGAGTGAGGAGGCAGTCTTGTAGATTTTAAACCTGAGAGAGGGAGAGTGAGGAGGCAGTCTGTAGATTTTAAACCTGAGATGGGGAGAGTGAGGAGGCTGTCTTGTAGATTATAAACCTGAGAGAGGGAGAGTGAGGAGGCAGTCTTGTAGATTTTAAACCTGAGAGTGAGGAGGCAGTCTTGTAGATTTTAAACCTGAGAGAGGGAGAGTGAGGAGGCAGTCTTGTAGATTTTAAACCTGAGAGTGAGGAGGCAGTCTTGTAGATTTTAAACCTGAGAGAGAGGAGAGTGAGGAGGCAGTCTTGTAGATTTTAAACCTGAGAGGGGGAGAGTGAGGAGGAAGTCTTGTAGATTTTAAACCTGAGAGTGAGGAGGCAGTCTTGTAGATTTTAAACCTGAGAGTGAGGAGGCAGTCTTGTACATTTTAAACCTGAGAGAGAGGAGGCAGTCTTGTAGATTTCAAACCTGAGAGAGAGGACAGTGAGGAGGCAGTCTTGTAGATTTTAAACCTGAGAGAGGGAGAGTGAGGAAGCATTCTTGTAGATTTTAAACCTGAGAGAGGGAGAGTGAGGAGGCATTCTTGTAGATTTTAAACTTGAGCGAGAGGAGGCAGCCTTGTAGATTTAAACCTGAGAGAGGGAGAGTGAGGAGGCAGTCTTGTAGATTTTAAACCTGAGAGAGGGAGAGTGAGGAGGCATTCTTGTAGATTTTAAACCTGAGAGTGAAGAGGCAGTCTCTTAGATTTTAAACCTGAGAGGGGGAGAGAGAGAAGGCAGTCTTGTAGATTTTAAAACTGAGAGGGGGAGAGTGAGGTGGCAGTCTTGTAGATTTTAAACCTGAGAGAGAGAGGAGGCAGTCTTGTAGATTTTAAACCTGAGAGTGAGGTGGCAGTCTTGTAGATTTTAAACCTGAGAGTGAGGTGGCAGTCTTGTAGATTTTAAACCTGAGAGTGAGGAGGCAGTCTTGTAGATTTTAAACCTGAGAGTGAGAAGGCATTCTTGGAGATTTTACACCTGAGAGTGAGGAGGCAGTCTTGTAGATTTTAAACCTGAGAGTGAGGAGGCAGTCTTGTAGATTTTAAAACTGAGAGGGGGAGAGTGAGAAGGCATTCTTGGAGATTTTACACCTGAGAGTGAGGAGGCAGTCTTGTAGATTTTAAACCTGAGAGAGAGGAGGCAGTCTTGTAGATTTTAAACCTGAGAGTGAGGAGGCAGTCTTGTAGATTTTAAACCTGAGAGTGAGGAGGCAGTCTTGTAGATTTTAAACCTGAGAGTGAGGAGGCAGTCTTGTAGATTTTAAACCTGAGAGAGGGAGAGTGAGGAGGCAGTCTTGTAGATTTTAAACCTGAGAGAGAGGAGGCAGTCTTGTAGATTTTAAACCTGAGAGTGAGGAGGCAGTCTTTTAGATTTTAAACCTGAGAGAGGGAGAGTGAGAAGGCAGTCTTACAGATTTTAAACCTGAGAGAGGGAGAGTGAGAAGGCAGTCTTACAGATTTTAAACCTGAGAGAGGGTGAGTGAGGAGGCAGTCTTGTAGATTTTAAACCTGAGAGAGGGAGAGTGAGGAGGCTGTCTTGTAGATTTTAAACCTGAGAGAGGGAGAGTGAGGAGGCATTCTTGCATAATTTAAACCTGAGAGGGGACAGCGAGGAGGCAGTCTTGTAGATTTTAAACCTGAGAGAGGGAGAGTGAGAAGGCAGTCTTGTAGATTTTAAACATGAGTGAGGGAGAGTGAGAAGGCAGTCTTGTAGATTTTAAACCTGAGAGGGGGAGAGTGAGAAGGCAGTCTTGCAGATTTTAAACCTGAGAGAGGGAGAGTGAGGAGGCAGTCTTGTAGATTTTAAACCTGAGAGCGAGGAGGCAGTCTTGTAGATTTTAAACCTGAGAGTGAGGAGGCAGTCTTGCAGATTTTAAACTTGAGAGGGGGAGAGCGAGAAGGCAGTCTTGTAAATTTTAAACCTGAGAGTGGGAGAGTGAGGAGGCAGTCTTGTAGATTTTAAACCTGAGAGGGGGAGAGTGAGGAGGCAGTCTTGTAGATTTTAAACCTGAGAGAGGGAAAGTGAGGAGGCTGTCTTGTAGATTTTAAACCTGAGAGGGGGAGAGTGAGGAGGCAGTCTTGTAGATTTTAAACCTGAGAGTGAGAAGGCAGTCTTGTACATTTTAAACCTGAGAGAGAGGAGGCAGTCTTGTAGATTTTAAACCTGAGAGGGGGAGAGTGAGGAGGTAGTCTGTAGATTTTAAACCTGAGAGAGTGAGGAGACAATCTTACAGATTTTAAACCTGCGAGAGGGAGAGTGAGAAGGCAGTCTTGTAGATTTTAAACCTGAGAGAGGGAGAGTGAGAAGGCAGTCTTCCAGATTTTAAACCTGAGAGAGGGAGAGTGAGAAGGCAGTCTTACAGATTTTCAACCTGAGAGAGGGAGAGTGAGGAGGCAGTCTTGCAGATTTTAAACCTGAGAGAGGGAGAGTGAGGAGGCATTCTTGCAGATTTTAAACCTGAGAGACAGAAGGCTGTCTTGTAGATTTTAAACCTGAGAATGAGGAGACAGTCTTGTAGATTTTAAACCCGAGAGGGAGGAGGCAGACTTGTAGATTTTAAACGTGAGAGTGAGGAGGCAGTCTTGTAGTTTTTAAACCTGAGAGGGGGAGAGTGAGGAGGCAGTCTGTCGATTTTAAACCTGAGAGAGTGAGGAGGCAGTCTTGTAGATTTTAAACCTGAGAGAGAGGAGGCAGTCTTGTAGATTTTGAACCTGAGAGAGAGGAGGCAGTCTTGTAGATTTTAAACCTGAGACAGGGAGAGTGAGGTGGCAGTCATGCAGGGTTTAAACCTGAGAGTGAGGGGGCAGTCTTGTAGATTTTAAACCTGAAAATGAGGAGGCAGTCTTGTAGATTTTAAACCTGAGAATGAGGAGGCAGTCTTGTAGATTTTAAACCTGAGAGAGGGAGAGTGAGGTGGCAGTCATGCAGGGTTTAAACCTGAGAGTGAGGGGGCAGTCTTGTAGATTTTAAACCTGAGAGTGAGGAGGCAGTCTTGTAGATTTTAAACCTGAGAGAGAGGAGGCAGTCTTGTAGATTTTAAACCTGAGAGTGAGGAGGCAGTTTTGTACATTTTAAACCTGACTGAGAGGAAGCAGTCTTGTAGATTTTAAACCTGAGAGAGGGAGAGTGAGGAGGCAGTCTGTAGATTTTAAACCTGAGATGGGGAGAGTGAGGAGGCTGTCTTGTAGATTTTAAACCTGAGAGAGGGAGAGTGAGGAGGCAGTCTTGTAGATTTTAAACCTGAGAGTGAGGAGGCAGTCTTGGAGATTTTAAACCTGAGAGTGAGGAGGCAGTTTTGTACATTTTAAACCTGAGAGAGAGGAAGCAGTCTTGTAGATTTTAAACCTGAGAGGGGGAGAGTGAGGAGGCAGTCTTGTAGATTTTAAACCTGAGAGAGGGAGAGTGAGGAGGCAGTCTGTAGATTTTAAACCTGAGATGGGGAGAGTGAGGAGGCTGTCTTGTAGATTTTAAACCTGAGAGAGGGAGAGTGAGGAGGTAGTCTTGTAGATTTTAAACCTGAGAGTGAGGAGGCAGTCTTGTAGATTTTAAACCTGAGAGAGGGAGAGTGAGGAGGCAGTCTTGTAGATTTTAAACCTGAGAGTGAGGAGGCAGTCTTGTAGATTTTAAACCTGAGAGAGAGGAGAGTGAGGAGGCAGTCTTGTAGATTTTAAACCTGAGAGGGGGAGAGTGAGGAGGAAGTCTTGTAGATTTTAAACCTGAGAGTGAGGAGGCAGTCTTGTAGATTTTAAACCTGAGAGTGAGGAGGCAGTCTTGTACATTTTAAACCTGAGAGAGAGGAGGCAGTCTTGTAGATTTTAAACCTGAGAGAGGGAGAGTGAGGAAGCATTCTTGTAGATTTTAAACCTGAGAGAGGGAGAGTGAGGAGGCATTCTTGTAGATTTTAAACTTGAGCGAGAGGAGGCAGTCTTGTAGATTTTAAACCTGAGCGAGAGTGGAGGCAGTCTGTAGATTTAAACCTGAGAGAGGGAGAGTGAGGAGGCATTCTTGTAGATTTTAAACCTGAGAGTGAAGAGGCAGTCTATTAGATTTTAAACCTGAGAGTGAGGAGGCAGTCTTGTCGATTTAAACCTGACAGAGGGAGAGTGAGGAGGCAGTCTTGTAGATTTTAAAACTGAGAGTGAGGAGGCAGTCTTGTAGATTTTAAATCTGAGAGGGGGAGAGCGAGAAGGCAGTCTTGTAGATTTTAAACCTGAGAGTGAGGAGGCAGTCTTGTACATTTTAAGCCTGAGAGAGAGGACGCAGTCTTGTAGATTTTAAACCTGAGAGGGGGAGAGTGAGGAGGCAGTCTGTAGATCTTAAACCTGAGAGAGTGAGGATGCAGTCTAACAGATTTTAAACCTGAGAGAGGGAGAGTGAGAAGGCAGTCTTGTAGATTTTAAACCTGAGAGAGGGAGAGTGAGAAGGCAGTCTTGCAGATTTTAAAACTGAGAGTGAAGAGGCAGTCTTGCAAATTGTAAACCTGAGAGAGGGAGAGTGAGGAGGCAGTCTTGTAGATTTTAACCCTGAGAAGGGGAGAGTGAGGAGGCAGTCTTGCAGATTTTAAACCTGAGAAAGGGAGAGTGAGGAGGCAGTCTTGTAGATTTTAAACCTGAGAGGGGGAGAGTGAGGAGGCAGTCTTGTAGATTTTAAACCTGAGAGGGGTAGAGTGAGGAGGCAGTCTTGCAGATTTTAAACCTGAGAGGGGGCGAGTGAGGAGGCATTCTTGTAGATTTTAAACCTGAGAGTGAGGAGGCAGTCTTGTAGATTTTAAACCTGAGAGTGAGGAGGCAGTCTTGTAGATTTTAAACCTGAGAGAGAGAAGGCAGTCTTGTAGATTTTAAACCTGAGAGTGAGGAGGCAGTCTTGTAGATTTTAAACCTGAGAGAGAGGAGGCAGTCTTGTA
Source organism: Chiloscyllium plagiosum (assembly GCF_037043375.1). Classification (NCBI taxonomy): domain Eukaryota; kingdom Metazoa; phylum Chordata; class Chondrichthyes; order Orectolobiformes; family Hemiscylliidae; genus Chiloscyllium; species Chiloscyllium plagiosum. The sequence continues at coordinate 23,229,892 of NW_028270181.1, read as the reverse complement.
GATTTTAAACCTGAGAGGGAGAATGGGGAGGCAGTTTGGCACATTCATACCCCGAGAGGGGGAGAGCGAGAAGGCAGTCTTGTAGATTTTAAATCTGAGAGGGGGAGAGCGAGAAGGCAGTCTTGTAGATTTTAAACCTGAGAGGGGGAGAGTGAGGAGGCAGTCTTGTAGATTTTAAACCTGAGAGAGAAGAGGCAGTCTTGCAGATTTTTGCCCTGAGAGGGGGAGAGTGAGAAGGCAGTCTTGTAGATTTTAAACCTGAGAGGGGGAGAGTGAGGAGGCAGTCTTGTAGATTTTAAACCTGAGAGTGAGGAGGCCGTCTTGTAGATTTTAAACCTGAGAGGGGGAGAGTGAGGAGGCTGTCTTGTAGATTTTAAACGTGAGAGTGAGGAGGCAGTCTTGTAGTTTTTAAACCTGAGAGGGGGAGAGTGAGGACGCAGTCTGTAGATTTTAAACCTGAGAGAGTGAGGAGGCAGTCTTGTAGATTTTAAACCTGAGAGAGAGGAGGCAGTCTTGTAGATTTTGAACCTGAGAGAGAGGAGGCAGTCTTGTAGATTTTAAACCTGAGAGAGGGAGAGTGAGGTGGCAGTCATGCAGGGTTTAAACCTGAGAGTGAGGGGGCAGTCTTGTAGATTTTAAACCTGAGAATGAGGAGGCAGTCTTGTAGATTTTAAACCTGAGAATGAGGAGGCAGTCTTGTAGATTTTAAACCTGAGAGTGAGGAGGCAGTCTTGTACATTTTAAGCCTGAGAGAGAGGACGCAGTCTTGTAGATTTTAAACCTGAGAGGGGGAGAGTGAGGAGGCAGTCTGTAGATCTTAAACCTGAGAGAGTGAGGATGCAGTCTTACAGATTTTAAAAATGAGAGAGGGAGAGTGAGAAGGCAGTCTTGTAGATTTTAAACCTGAGAAAGGGAGAGTGAGAAGGCAGTCTTGCAGATTTTAAAACTGAGAGTGAGGAGGCAGTCTTGTAGATTTTAACCCTGAGAGGGGGAGAGTGAGGAGGCAGTCTTGCAGATTTTAAACCTGAGAGAGTGAGGAGGCAGTCTTGCAGATTTTAAACCTGAGAGAGGGAGAGTGAAGAGGCAGTCTTGCAAATTGTAAACCTGAGAGAGGGAGAGTGAGGAGGCAGTCTTGTAGATTTTAACCCTGAGAAGGGGAGAGTGAGGAGGCAGTCTTGCAGATTTTAAACCTGAGAAAGGGAGAGTGAGGAGGCAGTCTTGTAGATTTTAAACCTGAGAGGGGGCGAGTGAGGAGGCATTCTTGTAGATTTTAAACCTGAGAGTGAGGAGGCAGTCTTGTAGATTTTAAACCTGAGAGAGAGGAGGCAGTCTTGTAGATTTTAAACCTGAGAGAGAGAAGGCAGTCTTGTAGATTTTAAACCTGAGAGTGAGGAGGCAGTCTTGTAGATTTTAAACCTGAGAGAGAGGAGGCAGTCTTGTAGATTTTAAACCTGAGAGGGAGAATGGGGAGGCAGTTTGGCACATTTATACCCCGAGAGGAGGAGAGCGAGAAGGCAGTCTTGTAGATTTTAAACCTGAGAGGGGGAGAGTGAGGAGGCAGTCTTGTAGATTTTAAACCTGAGAGAGAAGAGGCAGTCTTGCAGATTTTTACCCTGCGAGGGGGAGAGTGAGAAGGCAGTCTTGTAGATTTTAAACCTGAGAGGGGGAGAGTGAGGAGGCAGTCATGTAGATTTTAAACCTGAGAGTGAGGAGGCAGTCTTGTAGATTTTAAACCTGAGAGAGAGGAGGCAGACTTGTAGATTTTAAACGTGAGAGTGAGGAGGCAGTCTTGTAGTTTTTAAACCTGAGAGGGGGAGAGTGAGGACGCAGTCTGTAGATTTTAAACCTGAGAGAGTGAGGAGGCAGTCTTGTAGATTTTGAACCTGAGAGAGAGGAGGCAGTCTTGTAGATTTTAAACCTGAGAGAGGGAGAGTGAGGTGGCAGTCATGCAGGGTTTAAACCTGAGGGTGAGGGGGCAGTGTTGTAGATTTTAAACCTGAGAATGAGGAGGCAGTCTTGTAGATTTTAAACCTGAGAGAGGGAGAGTGAGGTGGCAGTCATGCAGGGTTTAAACCTGAGAGTGAGGGGGCAGTCTTGTAGATTTTAAACCTGAGAGTGAGGAGGCAGTTTTGTACATTTTAAACCTGAGAGTGAGGGGGCAGTCTTGTAGATTTTAAACCTGAGAGTGAGGAGGCAGTTTTGTACATTTTAAACCTGAGAGTGAGGGGGCAGTCTTGTAGATTTTAAACCTGAGAGTGAGGAGGCAGTCTTGTAGATTTTAAACCTGAGAGTGAGGGGGCAGTCTTGTAGATTTTAAACCTGAGAGTGAGGAGGCAGTTTTGTACATTTTAAACCTGAGAGAGAGGAAGCAGTCTTGTAGATTTTAAACCTGAGAGAGGGAGAGTGAGGAGGCAGTCTGTAGATTTTAAACCTGAGATGGGGAGAGTGAGGAGGCTGTCTTGTAGATTTTAAACCTGAGAGAGGGAGAGTGAGGAGGCAGTCTTGTAGATTTTAAACCTGAGAGAGAGGAGAGTGAGGAGGCAGTCTTGTAGATTTTAAACCTGAGAGGGGGAGAGTGAGGAGGAAGTCTTGTAGATTTTAAACCTGAGAGTGAGGAGGCAGTCTTGGAGATTTTAAACCTGAGAGTGAGGAGGCAGTCTTGGACATTTTAAACCTGAGAGAGAGGAGGCAGTCTTGTAGATTTCAAACCTGAGAGAGAGGAGAGTGAGGACGCAGTCTTGTAGATTTTAAACCTGAGAGGGGGAGAGTGAGAAGGCAGTCTTGTAGATTTTAAACCTGAGAGAGGGAGAGCGAGGAGGCTGTCTTGTGGATTTTAACCTGAGAGAGGGAGAGTGAGAAGGCAGTCTTGTAGATTTTAAACCTGAGAGTGGGAGAGTGAGGAGGCAGTCTTGTAGATTTTAAACCTGAGAGAGGGAGAGTGAGGAGGCAGTCTTGTAGATTTCAAACCTGAGAGTGAGGAGGCAGTCTTGTAGATTTTAAACCTGAGAGTGTGAGAGTGAGGAGGCAGTCTTGTAGATTTTAAACCTGAGAGAGGGAGAGTGAGGAGGCAGTCTTGTAGATTTTAAACCTGAGAGTGAGGAGGCAGTCTTGTAGATTTTAAACCTGAGAGGGGGAGAGTGAGAAGGCAGTCTTGTAGATTTTAAACCTGAGAGAGGGAGAGTGAGGAGGCAGTCTTGTAGATTTTACACCTGAGAGAGAGGAGGCAGTCTTGTAGATTTTAAACTTGAGCGAGAGGAGGCAGCCTTGTAGATTTAAACCTGAGAGGGGGAGAGTGAGGAGCCTACCTTGTAGATTATAAACCTGAGAGAGGGAGAGTGAGGAAGCATTCTTGTAGATTTTAAACCTGAGAGAGGGAGAGTGAGGAGGCATTCTTGTAGATTTTAAACTTGAGCGAGAGGAGGCAGCCTTGTAGATTTAAACCTGAGAGAGGGAGAGTGAGGAGGCAGTCTTGTAGATTTTAAACCTGAGAGAGGGAGAGTGAGGAGGCATTCTTGTAGATTTTAAACCTGAGAGTGAAGAGGCAGTCTCTTAGATTTTAAACCTGAGAGGGGGAGAGAGAGAAGGCAGTCTTGTAGATTTTAAACCTGAGCGAGAGTGGAGGCAGTCTGTAGATTTAAACCTGAGAGAGGGAGAGTGAGGAGGCATTCTTGTAGATTTTAAACCTGAGAGTGAAGAGGCAGTCTATTAGATTTTAAACCTGAGAGTGAGGAGGCAGTCTTGTCGATTTAAACCTGACAGAGGGAGAGTGAGGAGGCAGTCTTGTAGATTTTAAAACTGAGAGTGAGGAGGCAGTCTTGTAGATTTTAAATCTGAGAGGGGGAGAGCGAGAAGGCAGTCTTGTAGATTTTAAACCTGAGAGTGAGGAGGCAGTCTTGTACATTTTAAGCCTGAGAGAGAGGACGCAGTCTTGTAGATTTTAAACCTGAGAGGGGGAGAGTGAGGAGGCAGTCTGTAGATCTTAAACCTGAGAGAGTGAGGATGTAGTCTTACAGATTTTAAACCTGAGAGAGGGATAGTGAGAAGGCAGTCTTGTAGATTTTAAACCTGAGAGAGGGAGAGTGAGAAGGCAGTCTTGCAGATTTTAAACCTGAGAGAGGGAGAGTGAGTAGGCAGCCTTGCAAATTTTAAACCTGAGAGTGAGGAGGCAGTCTTGTAGATTTTAACCCTGAGAGGGGGAGAGTGAGGAGGCAGTCTTGCAGATTTTAAACCTGAGAGAGTGAGGAGGCAGTCTTGCAGATTTTAAACCTGAGAGAGGGAGAGTGAAGAGGCAGTCTTGCAAATTGTAAACCTGAGAGAGGGAGAGTGAGGAGGCAGTCTTGTAGATTTTAACCCTGAGAAGGGGAGAGTGAGGAGGCAGTCTTGCAGATTTTAAACCTGAGAAAGGGAGAGTGAGGAGGCAGTCTTGTAGATTTTAAACCTGAGAGGGGGAGAGTGAGGAGGCAGTCTTGTAGATTTTAAACCTGAGAGGGGGAGAGTGAGGAGGCAGTCTTGCAGATTTTAAACCTGAGAGGGGGCGAGTGAGGAGGCATTCTTGTAGATTTTAAACCTGAGAGTGAGGAGGCAGTCTTGTAGATTTTAAACCTGAGAGTGAGGAGGCAGTCTTGTAGATTTTAAACCTGAGAGAGAGAAGGCAGTCTTGTAGATTTTAAACCTGAGAGTGAGGAGGCAGTCTTGTAGATTTTAAACCTGAGAGAGAGGAGGCAGTCTTGTAGATTTTAAACCTGAGAGGGAGAATGGGGAGGCAGTTTTGCACATTTATACCCCGAGAGGGGGAGAGCGAGAAGGCAGTCTTGTACATTTTAAATCTGAGAAAGGGAGAGTGAGGAGGCAGTCTTGTAGATTTTGAACCTGAGAGGGGGAGAGTGAGGAGGCAGTCTTGTAGATTTTAAACCTGAGAGGGGGAGAGTGAGGAGGCAGTCTTGCAGATTTTAAACCTGAGAGGGGGCGAGTGAGGAGGCATTCTTGTAGATTTTAAACCTGAGAGTGAGGAGGCAGTCTTGTAGATTTTAAACCTGAGAGTGAGGAGGCAGTCTTGTAGATTTTAAACCTGAGAGAGAGAAGGCAGTCTTGTAGATTTTAAACCTGAGAGTGAGGAGGCAGTCTTGTAGATTTTAAACCTGAGAGAGAGGAGGCAGTCTTGTAGATTTTAAACCTGGGAGGGAGAATGGGGAGGCAGTTTTGCACATTTATACCCCGAGAGGGGGAGAGCGAGAAGGCAGTCTTGTAGATTTTAAATCTGAGAGGGGGAGAGCGAGAAGGCAGTCTTGTAGATTTTAAACCTGAGAGGGGGAGAGTGAGGAGGCAGTCTTGTAGATTTTAAACCTGAGAGAGAAGAGGCAGTCTTGCAGATTTTTACCCTGAGAGGGGGAGAGTGAGAAGGCAGTCTTGTAGATTTTAAACCTGAGAGTGAGGAGGCAGTCTTGTAGATTTTAAACCTGAGAGAGGGAGAGTGAGGAGGCAGTCTTGTAGATTTTAAACCTGAGAGGGGGAGAGTGAGGAGGCTGTCTGTAGATTTTAAACCTGAGAGAGGGAGAGTGAGGAAGCATTCTTGTAGATTTTAAACCTGAGAGGGAGAGTGAGGAGGCACTCTTGTAGATTTTAAACTTGAGCGAGAGGAGGCAGCCTTGTAGATTTAAACCTGAGAGAGGGAGAGTGAGGAGGCAGTCTTGTAGATTTTAAACCTGAGAGAGGGAGAGTGAGGAGGCATTCTTGTAGATTTTAAACCTGAGAGTGAAGAGGCAGTCTCTTAGATTTTAAACCTGAGAGGGGGAGAGAGAGAAGGCAGTCTTGTAGATTTTAAACCTGAGCGAGAGTGGAGGCAGTCTGTAGATTTAAACCTGAGAGAGGGAGAGTGAGGAGGCATTCTTGTAGATTTTAAACCTGAGAGTGAAGAGGCAGTCTATTAGATTTTAAACCTGAGAGTGAGGAGGCAGTCTTGTCGATTTAAACCTGACAGAGGGAGAGTGAGGAGGCAGTCTTGTAGATTTTAAAACTGAGAGTGAGGAGGCTGTCTTGTAGATTTTAAATCTGAGAGGGGGAGAGCGAGAAGGCAGTCTTGTAGATTTTAAACCTGAGAGTGAGGAGGCAGTCTTGCACATTTTAAGCCTGAGAGAGAGGACGCAGTCTTGTAGATTTTAAACCTGAGAGGGGGAGAGTGAGGAGGCAGTCTGTAGATCTTAAACCTGAGAGAGTGAGGATGCAGTCTTACAGATTTTAAACCTGAGAGAGGGAGAGTGAGAAGGCAGTCTTGTAGATTTTAAACCTGAGAGAGGGAGAGTGAGAAGGCAGTCTTGCAGATTTTAAACCTGAGAGAGGGAGAGTGAGGAGGCAGTCTTGCAAATTTTAAACCTGAGAGTGAGGAGGCAGTCTTGTAGACTTTAACCCTGAGAGGGGGAGAGTGAGGAGGCAGTCTTGCAGATTTTAAACCTGAGAGAGTGAGGAGGCAGTCTTGTAGATTTTAAACCTGAGAGAGGGAGAGTGAAGAGGCAGTCTTGCAAATTGTAAACCTGAGAGTGGGAGAGTGAGGAGGCAGTCTTGTAGATTTTAACCCTGAGAAGGGGAGAGTGAGGAGGCAGTCTTGCAGATTTTAAACCTGCGAAAGGGAGAGTGAGGAGGCAGTCTTGTAGATTTTAAACCTGAGAGAGAGGAGAGTGAGGAGGCAGTCTTGTAGATTTTAAACCTGAGAGGGGGAGAGTGAGGAGGCAGTCTTGCAGATTTTAAACCTGAGAGGGGGCGAGTGAGGAGGCATTCTTGTAGATTTTAAACCTGAGAGTGAGGAGGCAGTCTTGTAGATTTTAAACCTGAGAGTGAGGAGGCAGTCTTGTAGATTTTAAACCTGAGAGAGAGAAGGCAGTCTTGTAGATTTTAAACCTGAGAGTGAGGAGGCAGTCTTGTAGATTTTAAACCTGAGAGAGAGGAGGCAGTCTTGTAGATTTTAAACCTGGGAGGGAGAATGGGGAGGCAGTTTTGCACATTTATACCCCGAGAGGGGGAGAGCGAGAAGGCAGTCTTGTAGATTTTAAATCTGAGAGGGGGAGAGCGAGAAGGCAGTCTTGTAGATTTTAAACCTGAGAGGGGGAGAGTGAGGAGGCAGTCTTGTAGATTTTAAACCTGAGAGAGAAGAGGCAGTCTTGCAGATTTTTACCCTGAGAGGGGGAGAGTGAGAAGGCAGTCTTGTAGATTTTAAACCTGAGAGTGAGGAGGCAGTCTTGTAGATTTTAAACCTGAGAGAGGGAGAGTGAGGAGGCAGTCTTGTAGATTTTAAACCTGAGAGGGGGAGAGTGAGGAGGCTGTCTGTAGATTTTAAACCTGAGAGGGGGAGAGTGAGGAAGCATTCTTGTAGATTTTAAACCTGAGAGAGGGAGAGTGAGGAGGCATTCTTGTAGATTTTAAACTTGAGCGAGAGGAGGCAGCCTTGTAGATTTAAACCTGAGAGAGGGAGAGTGAGGAGGGAGTCTTGTAGATTTTAAACCTGAGAGAGGGAGAGTGAGGAGGCATTCTTGTAGATTTTAAACCTGAGAGTGAAGAGGCAGTCTCTTAGATTTTAAACCTGAGAGGGGGAGAGAGAGAAGGCAGTCTTGTAGATTTTAAACCTGAGCGAGAGTGGAGGCAGTCTGTAGATTTAAACCTGAGAGAGGGAGAGTGAGGAGGCATTCTTGTAGATTTTAAACCTGAGAGTGAAGAGGCAGTCTATTAGATTTTAAACCTGAGAGTGAGGAGGCAGTCTTGTCGATTTAAACCTGACAGAGGGAGAGTGAGGAGGCAGTCTTGTAGATTTTAAAACTGAGAGTGAGGAGGCAGTCTTGTAGATTTTAAATCTGAGAGGGGGAGAGCGAGAAGGCAGTCTTGTAGATTTTAAACCTGAGAGTGAGGAGGCAGTCTGGCACATTTTAAGCCTGAGAGAGAGGACGCAGTCTTGTAGATTTTAAACCTGAGAGGGGGAGAGTGAGGAGGCAGTCTGTAGATCTTAAACCTGAGAGAGTGAGGATGCAGTCTTACAGATTTTAAACCTGAGAGAGGGAGAGTGAGAAGGCAGTCTTGTAGATTTTAAACCTGAGAGAGGGAGAGTGAGAAGGCAGTCTTGCAGATTTTAAACCTGAGAGAGGGAGAGTGAGGAGGCAGTCTTGCAAATTTTAAACCTGAGAGTGAGGAGGCAGTCTTGTAGATTTTAACCCTGAGAGGGGGAGAGTGAGGAGGCAGTCTTGCAGATTTTAAACCTGAGAGAGTGAGGAGGCAGTCTTGTAGATTTTAAACCTGAGAGAGGGAGAGTGAAGAGGCAGTCTTGCAAATTGTAAACCTGAGAGTGGGAGAGTGAGGAGGCAGTCTTGTAGATTTTAACCCTGAGAAGGGGAGAGTGAGGAGGCAGTCTTGCAGATTTTAAACCTGCGAAAGGGAGAGTGAGGAGGCAGTCTTGTAGATTTTAAACCTGAGAGAGAGGAGAGTGAGGAGGCAGTCTTGTAGATTTTAAACCTGAGAGGGGGAGAGTGAGGAGGCAGTCTTGCAGATTTTAAACCTGAGAGGGGGCGAGTGAGGAGGCATTCTTGTAGATTTTAAACCTGAGAGTGAGGAGGCAGTCTTGTAGATTTTAAACCTGAGAGAGAGAAGGCAGTCTTGTAGATTTTAAACCTGAGAGTGAGGAGGCAGTCTTGTAGATTTTAAACCTGAGAGAGAGGAGGCAGTCTTGTAGATTTTAAACCTGAGAGGGAGAATGGGGAGGCAGTTTTGCACATTTATACCCCGAGAGGGGGAGAGCGAGAAGGCAGTCTTGTAGATTTTAAATCTGAGAGGGGGAGAGCGAGAAGGCAGTCTTGTAGATTTTAAACCTGAGAGGGGGAGAGTGAGGAGGTAGTCTTGTAGATTTTAAACCTGAGAGAGAAGAGGCAGTCTTGCAGATTTTTACCCTGAGAGGGGGAGAGTGAGAAGGCAGTCTTGTAGATTTTAAACCTGAGAGTGAGGAGGCAGTCTTGTAGATTTTAAACCTGAGAGAGGGAGAGTGAGGAGGCAGTCTTGTAGATTTTAAACCTGAGAGGCCGAGAGTGAGGAGGCTGTCTGTAGATTTTAAACCTGAGAGGGGGAGAGTGAGAAGGCAGTCTTGTAGATTTTAAACCTGAGAGAGGGAGAGTGAGGAGGCTGTCTTGTAGATTTTAAACCTGAGAGTGAGGAGGCAGTCTTGTCGATTTTTAACCTGAAAGAGGGAGAGTGAGGAGGCAGTCTTGTAGATTTTAAACCTGAGAGGGGGAGAGTGAGGAGGCAGTCTTGTCGATTTTAAACCTGAGAGAGGGAAAGAGAGGATGCATTCTTGCATAATTTAAACCTGAGAGGGGGAGAGCGAGAAGGCAGTCTTGTAGATTTTAAAACTGAGAGGGGGAGAGTGAGGTGGCAGTCTTGTAGATTTTAAACCTGAGAGTGAGGAGGCAGTCTTGTAGATTTTAAAACTGAGAGGGGGAGAGTGAGGTGGTAGTCTTGTAGATTTTAAACCTGAGAGTGAGAAGGCATTCTTGGAGATTTTACACCTGAGAGTGAGGAGGCAGTCTTGTAGATTTTAAACCTGAGAGAGGGAGAGTGAGGAGGCAGTCTTGTAGATTTTAAACCTGAGAGAGAGGAGGCAGTCTTGTAGATTTTAAACCTGAGAGAGAGGAGGCAGTCTTGTAGATTTTAAACCTGAGAGTGAGGAGGCAGTCTTTTAGATTTTAAACCTGAGAGAGGGAGAGTGAGAAGGCAGTCTTGTAGATTTTAAACCTGAGTGACAGGAGGCAGCCTTGTAGATTTTAAACCTGAGAGAGGGAGAGTGAGAAGGCAGTCCTACAGATTTTAAACCTGAGAGAGGGAGAGTGAGAAGGCAGTCTTGTCGATTTTAAACCTGAGAGAGGGAGAGTGAGGAGGCTGTCTTGTAGATTTTAAACCTGAGAGAGGGAGAGTGAGGAGGCATTCTTGCATAATTTAAACCTGAGAGGGGACAGCGAGGAGGCAGTCTTGTAGATTTTAAACCTGAGAGAGGGAGAGTGAGAAGGCAGTCTTGTAGATTTTAAACATGAGTGAGGGAGAGTGAGAAGGCAGTCTTGTAGATTTTAAACCTGAGAGGGGGAGAGTGAGAAGGCAGTCTTGCAGATTTTAAACCTGAGAGAGGGAGAGTGAGGAGGCAGTCTTGTACATTTTAAACCTGAGAGCGAGGAGGCAGTCTTGTAGATTTTAAACCTGAGAGTGAGGAGGCAGTCTTGCAGATTTTAAACTTGAGAGGGGGAGAGTGAGAAGGCAGTCTTCTAAATTTTAAACCTGAGAGTGGGAGAGTGAGGAGGCAGTCTTGTAGATTTTAAACCTGAGAGGGGGAGAGTGAGGAGGCAGTCTTGTAGATTTTAAACCTGAGAGAGGGAAAGTGAGGAGGCTGTCTTGTAGATTTTAAACCTGAGAGGGGAAGAGTGAGGAGGCAGTCTTGTACATTTTAAACCTGAGAGACAGGAGGCAGTCTTGTAGATTTTAAACCTGAGAGGGGGAGAGTGAGGAGGTAGTCTGTAGATTTTAAACCTGAGAGAGTGAGGAGACAATCTTACAGATTTTAAACCTGCGAGAGGGAGAGTGAGAAGGCAGTCTTGTAGATTTTAAACCTGAGAGAGGGAGAGTGAGAAGGCAGTCTTGCAAATTGTAAACCTGAGAGAGGGAGAGTGAGAAGGCAGTCTTGTAGATTTTAAACCTGAGAGAGGGAGAGTGAGGAGGCAGTCTTGCAGATTTTAAACCTGAGAGAGGGAGAGTGAGGAGGCATTCTTGCAGATTTTAAACCTGAGAGACAGAAGGCTGTCTTGTAGATTTTAAACCTGAGAATGAGGAGACAGTCTTGTAGATTTTAAACCTGAGAGAGAGGAGGCAGACTTGTAGATTTTAAACGTGAGAGTGAGGAGGCAGTCTTGTAGTTTTTAAACCTGAGAGGGGGAGAGTAAGGAGGCAGTCTGTAGATTTTAAACCTGAGAGAGTGAGGAGGCAGTCTTGTAGATTTTAAACCTGAGAGAGAGGAGGCAGTCTTGTAGATTTTGAACCTGAGAGAGAGGAGGCAGTCTTGTAGATTTTAAACCTGAGACAGGGAGAGTGAGGTGGCAGTCATGCAGGGTTTAAACCTGAGAGTGAGGGGGCAGTCTTGTAGATTTTAAACCTGAAAATGAGGAGGCAGTCTTGTAGATTTTAAACCTGAGAATGAGGAGGCAGTCTTGTAGATTTTAAACCTGAGAGAGGGAGAGTGAGGTGGCAGTCATGCAGGGTTTAAACCTGAGAGTGAGGGGGCAGTCTTGTAGATTTTAAACCTGAGAGTGAGGAGGCAGTCTTGTAGATTTTAAACCTGAGAGAGAGGAGGCAGTCTTGTAGATTTTAAACCTGAGAGTGAGGAGGCAGTTTTGTACATTTTAAACCTGAGAGAGAGGAAGCAGTCTTGTAGATTTTAAACCTGAGAGGGGGAGAGTGAGGAGGCAGTCTGTAGATTTTAAACCTGAGATGGGGAGAGTGAGGAGGCTGTCTTGTAGATTTTAAACCTGAGAGAGGGAGAGTGAGGAGGCAGTCTTGTAGATTTTAAACCTGAGAGTGAGGAGGCAGTCTTGTAGATTTTAAACCTGAGAGTGAGGAGGCAGTTTTGTACATTTTAAACCTGAGAGAGAGGAAGCAGTCTTGTAGATTTTAAACCTGAGAGGGGGATAGTGAGGAGGCAGTCTTGTAGATTTTAAACCTGAGAGAGGGAGAGTGAGGAGGCAGTCTTGTAGATTTTAAACCTGAGAGTGAGGAGGCAGTCTTGTAGATTTTAAACCTGAGAGAGGGAGAGTGAGGAGGCAGTCTTGTAGATTTTAAACCTGAGAGTCAGGAGGCAGTCTTGTAGATTTTAAACCTGAGAGAGAGGAGAGTGAGGAGGCAGTCTTGTAGATTTTAAACCTGAGAGGGGGAGAGTGAGGAGGAAGTCTTGTAGATTTTAAACCTGAGAGTGAGGAGGCAGTCTTGTAGATTTTAAACCTGAGAGTGAGGAGGCAGTCTTGTACATTTTAAACCTGAGAGAGAGGAGGCAGTCTTGTAGATTTCAAACCTGAGAGAGAGGACAGTGAGGAGGCAGTCTTGTAGATTTTAAACCTGAGAGAGGGAGAGTGAGGAAGCATTCTTGTAGATTTTAAACCTGAGAGAGGGAGAGTGAGGAGGCATTCTTGTAGATTTTAAACCTGAGCGAGAGGAGGCAGCCTTGTAGATTTAAACCTGAGAGAGGGAGAGTGAGGAGGCAGTCTTGTAGATTTTAAACCTGAGAGAGGGAGAGTGAGGAGGCATTCTTGTAGATTTTAAACCTGAGAGTGAAGAGGCAGTCTCTTAGATTTTAAACCTGAGAGGGGGAGAGAGAGAAGGCAGTCTTGTAGATTTTAAACCTGAGCGAGAGTGGAGGCAGTCTGTAGATTTAAACCTGAGAGAGGGAGAGTGAGGAGGCATTCTTGTAGATTTTAAACCTGAGAGTGAAGAGGCAGTCTTGTCGATTTAAACCTGACAGAGGGAGAGTGAGGAGGCAGTCTTGTAGATTTTAAAACTGAGAGTGAGGAGGCAGTCTTGTAGATTTTAAATCTGAGAGGGGGAGAGCGAGAAGGCAGTCTTGTAGATTTTAAACCTGAGAGTGAGGAGGCAGTCTTGTACATTTTAAGCCTGAGAGAGAGGACGCAGTCTTGTAGATTTTAAACCTGAGAGGGGGAGAGTGAGGAGGCAGTCTGTAGATCTTAAACCTGAGAGAGTGAGGATGCAGTCTTACAGATTTTAAACCTGAGAGAGGGAGAGTGAGAAGGCAGTCATGTAGATTTTAAACCTGAGAGAGGGAGAGTGAGAAGGCAGTCTTGCAGATTTTAAAACTGAGAGTGAAGAGGCAGTCTTGCAAATTGTAAACCTGAGAGAGGGAGAGTGAGAAGGCAGTCTTGTAGATTTTAACCCTGAGAAGGGGAGAGTGAGGAGGCAGTCTTGCAGATTTTAAACCTGAGAAAGGGAGAGTGAGGAGGCAGTCTTGTAGATTTTAAACCTGAGAGGGGGAGAGTGAGGAGGCAGTCTTGTAGATTTTAAACCTGAGAGGGGGAGAGTGAGGAGGCAGTCTTGCAGATTTTAAACCTGAGAGGGGGCGAGTGAGGAGGCATTCTTGTAGATTTTAAACCTGAGAGTGAGGAGGCAGTCTTGTAGATTTTAAACCTGAGAGTGAGGAGGCAGTCTTGTAGATTTTAAACCTGAGAGAGAGAAGGCAGTCTTGTAGATTTTAAACCTGAGAGTGAGGAGGCAGTCTTGTAGATTTTAAACCTGAGAGAGAGGAGGCAGTCTTGTAGATTTTAAACCTGAGAGGGAGAATGGGGAGGCAGTTTGGCACATTTATACCCCGAGAGGGGGAGAGCGAGAAGGCAGTCTTGTAGATTTTAAATCTGAGAGGGGGAGAGCGAGAAGGCAGTCTTGTAGATTTTAAACCTGAGAGGGGGAGAGTGAGGAGGCAGTCTTGTAGATTTTAAACCTGAGAGAGAAGAGGCAGTCTTGCAGATTTTTACCCTGAGAGGGGGAGAGTGAGAAGGCAGTCTTGTAGATTTTAAACCTGAGAGGGGGAGAGTGAGGAGGCAGTCTTGTAGATTTTAAACCTGAGAGTGAGGAGGCAGTCTTGTAGATTTTAAACCTGAGAGAGAGGAGGCAGACTTGTAGATTTTAAACGTGAGAGTGAGGAGGCAGTCTTGTAGTTTTTAAACCTGAGAGGGGGAGAGTGAGGACGCAGTCTGTAGATTTTAAACCTGAGAGAGTGAGGAGGCAGTCTTGTAGATTTTAAACCTGAGAGAGAGGAGGCAGTCTTGTAGATTTTGAACCTGAGAGAGAGGAGGCAGTCTTGTAGATTTTAAACCTGAGAGAGGGAGAGTGAGGTGGCAGTCATGCAGGGTTTAAACCTGAGAGTGAGGGGGCAGTCTTGTAGATTTTAAACCTGAGAATGAGGAGGCAGTCTTGTAGATTTTAAACCTGAGAATGAGGAGGCAGTCTTGTAGATTTTAAACCTGAGAGTGAGGAGGCAGTCTTGTACATTTTAAGCCTGAGAGAGAGGACGCAGTCTTGTAGATTTTAAACCTGAGAGGGGGAGAGTGAGGAGGCAGTCTGTAGATCTTAAACCTGAGAGAATGAGGATGCAGTCTTACAGATTTTAAAAATGAGAGAGGGAGAGTGAGAAGGCAGTCTTGTAGATTTTAAACCTGAGAGAGGGAGAGTGAGAAGGCAGTCTTGCAGATTTTAAAACTGAGAGTGAGGAGGCAGTCTTGTAGATTTTAACCCTGAGAGGGGGAGAGTGAGGAGGCAGTCTTGAAGATTTTAAACCTGAGAGAGTGAGGAGGCAGTCTTGCAGATTTTAAACCTGAGAGAGGGAGAGTGAAGAGGCAGTCTTGCAAATTGTAAACCTGAGAGAGGGAGAGTGAGGAGGCAGTCTTGTAGATTTTAACCCTGAGAAGGGGAGAGTGAGGAGGCAGTCTTGCAGATTTTAAACCTGAGAAAGGGAGAGTGAGGAGGCAGTCTTGTAGATTTTAAACCTGAGAGGGGGCGAGTGAGGAGGCATTCTTGTAGATTTTAAACCTGAGAGTGAGGAGGCAGTCTTGTAGATTTTAAACCTGAGAGAGAGGAGGCAGTCTTGTAGATTTTAAACCTGAGAGAGAGAAGGCAGTCTTGTAGATTTTAAACCTGAGAGTGAGGAGGCAGTCTTGTAGATTTTAAACCTGAGAGAGAGGAGGCAGTCTTGTAGATTTTAAACCTGAGAGGGAGAATGGGGAGGCAGTTTGGCACATTTATACCCCGAGAGGGGGAGAGCGAGAAGGCAGTCTTGTAGATTTTAAACCTGAGAGGGGGAGAGTGAGGAGGCAGTCTTGTAGATTTTAAACCTGAGAGAGAAGAGGCAGTCTTGCAGATTTTTACCCTGCGAGGGGGAGAGTGAGAAGGCAGTCTTGTAGATTTTAAACCTGAGAGGGGGAGAGGGAGGAGGCAGTCTTGTCGATTTTAAACCTGAGAGTGAGGAGGCAGTCTTGTAGATTTTAAACCTGAGAGAGAGGAGGCAGACTTGTAGATTTTAAACGTGAGAGTGAGGAGGCAGTCTTGTAGTTTTTAAACCTGAGAGGGGGAGAGTGAGGACGCAGTCTGTAGATTTTAAACCTGAGAGAGTGAGGAGGCAGTCTTGTAGATTTTAAACCTGAGAGAGAGGAGGCAGTCTTGTAGATTTTGAACCTGAGAGAGAGGAGGCAGTCTTGTAGATTTTAAACCTGAGAGAGGGAGAGTGAGGTGGCAGTCATGCAGGGTTTAAACCTGAGAGTGAGGGGGCAGTCTTGTAGATTTTAAACCTGAGAATGAGGAGGCAGTCTTGTAGATTTTAAACCTGAGAATGAGGAGGCAGTCTTGTAGATTTTAAACCTGAGAGAGGGAGAGTGAGGTGGCAGTCATGCAGGGTTTAAACCTGAGAGTGAGGGGGCAGTCTTGTAGATTTTAAACCTGAGAGAGAGGAAGCAGTCTTGTAGATTTTAAACCTGAGAGAGGGAGAGTGAGGAGGCAGTCTGTAGATTTTAAACCTGAGATGGGGAGAGTGAGGAGTCTGTCTTGTAGATTTTAAACCTGAGAGAGGGAGAGTGAGGAGGCAGTCTTGTAGATTTTAAACCTGAGAGTGAGGAGGCAGTCTTGTAGATTTTAAACCTGAGAGTGAGGAGGCAGTCTTGTAGATATTAAACCTGAGAGAGGGAGAGTGAGGAGGCAGTCTTGTAGATTTTAAACCTGAAAGTGAGGAGGCAGTCTTGTAGATTTTAAACCTGAGAGAGAGGAGAGTGAGGAGGCAGTCTTGTAGATTTTAAACCTGAGAGGGGGAGAGTGAGGAGGAAGTCTTGTAGATTTTAAACCTGAGAGTGAGGAGGCAGTCTTGTAGATTTTAAACCTGAGAGTGAGGAGGCAGTCTTGTACATTTTAAACCTGAGAGAGAGGAGGCAGTCTTGTAGATTTCAAACCTGAGAGAGAGGAGAGTGAGGAGGCAGTCTTGTAGATTTTAAACCTGAGAGGGGGAGAGTGAGAAGGCAGTCTTGTAGATTTTAAACCTGAGAGAGGGAGAGTGAGGAGGCAGTCTTGTAGATTTTACACCTGAGAGAGAGGAGGCAGCCTTGTAGATTTAAACCTGAGAGGGGGAGAGTGAGGAGCCTACCTTGTAGATTTTAAACCTGAGAGAGGGAGAGTGAGGAAGCATTCTTGTAGATTTTAAACCTGAGAGAGGGAGAGTGAGGAGGCATTCTTGTAGATTTTAAACTTGAGCGAGAGGAGGCAGCCTTGTAGATTTAAACCTGAGAGAGGGAGAGTGAGGAGGCAGTCTTGTAGATTTTAAACCTGAGAGAGGGAGAGTGAGGAGGCATTCTTGTAGATTTTAAACCTGAGAGTGAAGAGGCAGTCTCTTAGATTTTAAACCTGAGAGGGGGAGAGAGAGAAGGCAGTCTTGTAGATTTTAAACCTGAGCGAGAGTGGAGGCAGTCTGTAGATTTAAACCTGAGAGAGGGAGAGTGAGGAGGCATTCTTGTAGATTTTAAACCTGAGAGTGAAGAGGCAGTCTATTAGATTTTAAACCTGAGAGTGAGGAGGCAGTCTTGTCGATTTAAACCTGACAGAGGGAGAGTGAGGAGGCAGTCTTGTAGATTTTAAAACTGAGAGTGAGGAGGCAGTCTTGTAGATTTTAAATCTGAGAGGGGGAGAGCGAGAAGGCAGTCATGCAGATTTTAAACCAGAGAGTGAGGAGGCAGTCTTGGACATTTTAAGCCTGAGAGAGAGGACGCAGTCTTGTAGATTTTAAACCTGAGAGGGGGAGAGTGAGGAGGCAGTCTGTAGATCTTAAACCTGAGAGAGTGAGGATGCAGTCTTACAGATTTTAAACCTGAGAGAGGGAGAGTGAGAAGGCAGTCTTGTAGATTTTAAACCTGAGAGAGGGAGAGTGAGAAGGCAGTCTTGCAGATTTTAAACCTGAGAGAGGGAGAGTGAGGAGGCAGTCTTGAAAATTTTAAAACTGAGAGTGAGGAGGCAGTCTTGTAGATTTTAACCCTGAGAGGGGGAGAGTGAGGAGGCAGTCTTGCAGATTTTAAACCTGAGAGAGTGAGGAGGCAGTCTTGCAGATTTTAAACCTGAGAGAGGGAGAGTGAAGAGGCAGTCTTGCAAATTGTAAACCTGAGAGAGGGAGAGTGAGGAGGCAGTCTTGTAGATTTTAACCCTGAGAAGGGGAGAGTGAGGAGGCAGTCTTGCAGATTTTAAACCTGAGAAAGGGAGAGTGAGGAGGCAGTCTTGTAGATTTTAAACCTGAGAGGGGGAGAGTGAGGAGGCAGTCTTCTAGATTTTAAACCTGAGAGGGGGTGAGTGAGGAGGCAGTCTTGCAGATTTTAAACCTGAGAGGGGGCGAGTGAGGAGGCATTCTTGTAGATTTTAAACCTGAGAGTGAGGAGGCAGTCTTGTAGATTTTAAACCTGAGAGTGAGGAGGCAGTCTTGTAGATTTTAAACCTGAGAGAGAGAAGGCAGTCTTGTAGATTTTAAACCTGAGAGTGAGGAGGCAGTCTTGTAGATTTTAAACCTGAGAGAGAGGAGGCAGTCTTGTAGATTTTAAACCTGAGAGGGAGAATGGGGAGGCAGTTTTGCACATTTATACCCCGAGAGGGGGAGAGCGAGAAGGCAGTCTTGTAGATTTTAAATCTGAGAGGGGGAGAGCGAGAAGGCAGTCTTGTAGATTTTAAACCTGAGAGGGGGAGAGTGAGGAGGCAGTCTTGTAGATTTTAAACCTGAGAGAGAAGAGGCAGTCTTGCAGATTTTTACCCTGAGAGGGGGAGAGTGAGAAGGCAGTCTTGTAGATTTTAAACCTGAGAGTGAGGAGGCAGTCTTGTAGATTTTAAACCTGAGCGAGGGAGAGTGAGGAGGCAGTCTTGTAGATTTTAAACCTGAGAGGGGGAGAGTGAGGAGGCAGTCTTGCAGATTTTAAACCTGAGAGAGTGAGGAGGCAGTCTTGCAGATTTTAAACCTGAGAGAGGGAGAGTGAAGAGGCAGTCTTGCAAATTGTAAACCTGAGAGAGGGAGAGTGAGGAGGCAGTCTTGTAGATTTTAACCCTGAGAAGGGGAGAGTGAGGAGGCAGTCTTGCAGATTTTAAACCTGAGAAAGGGAGAGTGAGGAGGCAGTCTTGTAGATTTTAAACCTGAGAGGGGGCGAGTGAGGAGGCATTCTTGTAGATTTTAAACCTGAGAGTGAGGAGGCAGTCTTGTAGATTTTAAACCTGAGAGAGAGGAGGCAGTCTTGTAGATTTTAAACCTGAGAGAGAGAAGGCAGTCTTGTAGATTTTAAACCTGAGAGTGAGGAGGCAGTCTTGTAGATTTTAAACCTGAGAGAGAGGAGGCAGTCTTGTAGATTTTAAACCTGAGAGGGAGAATGGGGAGGCAGTTTGGCACATTTATACCCCGAGAGGGGGAGAGCGAGAAGGCAGTCTTGTAGATTTTAAACCTGAGAGGGGGAGAGTGAGGAGGCAGTCTTGTAGATTTTAAACCTGAGAGAGAAGAGGCAGTCTTGCAGATTTTTACCCTGCGAGGGGGAGAGTGAGAAGGCAGTCTTGTAGATTTTAAACCTGAGAGGGGGAGAGTGAGGAGGCAGTCTTGTAGATTTTAAACCTGAGAGTGAGGAGGCAGTCTTGTAGATTTTAAACCTGAGAGAGAGGAGGCAGACTTGTAGATTTTAAACGTGAGAGTGAGGAGGCAGTCTTGTAGTTTTTAAACCTGAGAGGGGGAGAGTGAGGACGCAGTCTGTAGATTTTAAACCTGAGAGAGTGAGGAGGCAGTCTTGTAGATTTTAAACCTGAGAGAGAGGAGGCAGTCTTGTAAATTTTGAACCTGAGAGAGAGGAGGCAGTCTTGTAGATTTTAAACCTGAGAGAGGGAGAGTGAGGTGGCAGTCATGCAGGGTTTAAACCTGAGAGTGAGGGGGCAGTCTTGTAGATTTTAAACCTGAGAATGAGGAGGCAGTCTTGTAGATTTTAAACCTGAGAATGAGGAGGCAGTCTTGTAGATTTTAAACCTGAGAGAGGGAGAGTGAGGTGGCAGTCATGCAGGGTTTAAACCTGAGAGTGAGGGGGCAGTCTTGTAGATTTTAAACCTGAGAGTGAGGAGGCAGTTTTGTACATTTTAAACCTGAGAGAGAGGAAGCAGTCTTGTAGATTTTAAACCTGAGAGAGGGAGAGTGAGGAGGCAGTCTGCAGATTTTAAACCTGAGATGGGGAGAGTGAGGAGGCTGTCTTGTAGATTTTAAACCTGAGAGTGAGGAGGCAGTTTTGTACATTTTAAACCTGAGAGAGAGGAAGCAGTCTTGTAGATTTTAAACCTGAGAGAGGGAGAGTGAGGAGGCAGTCTGTAGATCTTAAACCTGAGATGGGGAGAGTGAGGAGGCTGTCTTGTAGATTTTAAACCTGAGAGTGAGGAGGCAGTCTTGTAGATTTTAAACCTGAGAGTGAGGAGGCAGTCTTGTAGATATTAAACTGAGAGAGGGAGAGTGAGGAGGCAGTCTTGTAGATTTTAAACCTGAGAGTGAGGAGGCAGTCTTGTAGATTTTAAACCTGAGAGAGAGGAGAGTGAGGAGGCAGTCTTGTAGATTTTAAACCTGAGAGGGGGAGAGTGAGGAGGAAGTCTTGTAGATTTTAAACCTGAGAGTGAGGAGGCAGTCTTGTAGATTTTAAACCTGAGAGTGAGGAGGCAGTCTTGTACATTTTAAACCTGAGAGAGAGGAGGCAGTCTTGTAGATTTCAAACCTGAGAGAGAGGAGAGTGAGGAGGCAGTCTTGTAGATTTTAAACCTGAGAGGGGGAGAGTGAGAAGGCAGTCTTGTAGATTTTAAACCTGAGAGAGGGAGAGCGAGGAGGCTGTCTTGTGGATTTTAACCTGAGAGAGGGAGAGTGAGAAGGCAGTCTTGTAGATTTTAAACCTGAGAGTGGGAGAGTGAGGAGGCAGTCTTGTAGATTTTAAACCTGAGAGAGGGAGAGTGAGGAGGCAGTCTTGTAGATTTTAAACCTGAGAGTGAGGAGGCAGTCTTGTAGATTTTAAACCTGAGAGTGTGAGAGTGAGGAGGCAGTCTTGTAGATTTTAAACCTGAGAGAGGGAGAGTGAGGAGGCAGTCTTGTAGATTTTAAACCTGAGAGTGAGGAGGCAGTCTTGTAGATTTTAAACCTGAGAGGGGCAGCGTGAGAAGGCAGTCTTGTAGATTTTAAACCTGAGAGAGGGAGAGTGAGGAGGCAGTCTTGTAGATTTTACACCTGAGAGAGAGGAGGCAGTCTTGTAGATTTTAAACTTGAGCGAGAGGAGGCAGCCTTGTAGATTTAAACCTGAGAGGGGGAGAGTGAGGAGCCTACCTTGTAGATTTTAAACCTGAGAGAGGGAGAGTGAGGAAGCATTCTTGTAGATTTTAAACCTGAGAGAGGGAGAGTGAGGAGGCATTCTTGTAGATTTTAAACTTGAGCGAGAGGAGGCAGCCTTGTAGATTTAAACCTGAGAGAGGGAGAGTGAGGAGGCAGTCTTGTAGATTTTAAACCTGAGAGAGGGAGAGTGAGGAGGCATTCTTGTAGATTTTAAACCTGAGAGTGAAGAGGCAGTCTCTTAGATTTTAAACCTGAGAGGGGGAGAGAGAGAAGGCAGTCTTGTAGATTTTAAACCTGAGCGAGAGTGGAGGCAGTCTGTAGATTTAAACCTGAGAGAGGGAGAGTGAGGAGGCATTCTTGTAGATTTTAAACCTGAGAGTGAAGAGGCAGTCTATTAGATTTTAAACCTGAGAGTGAGGAGGCAGTCTTGTCGATTTAAACCTGACAGAGGGAGAGTGAGGAGGCAGTCTTGTAGATTTTAAAACTGAGAGTGAGGAGGCAGTCTTGTAGATTTTAAATCTGAGAGGGGGAGAGCGAGAAGGCAGTCATGTAGATTTTAAACCTGAGAGTGAGGAGGCAGTCTTGGACATTTTAAGCCTGAGAGAGAGGACGCAGTCTTGTAGATTTTAAACCTGAGAGGGGGAGAGTGAGGAGGCAGTCTGTAGATCTTAAACCTGAGAGAGTGAGGATGCAGTCTTACAGATTTTAAACCTGAGAGAGGGAGAGTGAGAAGGCAGTCTTGTAGATTTTAAACCTGAGAGAGGGAGAGTGAGAAGGCAGTATTGCAGATTTTAAACCTGAGTGAGGGAGAGTGAGGAGGCAGTCTTGCAAATTTTAAAACTGAGAGTGAGGAGGCAGTCTTGTAGATTTTAACCCTGAGAGGGGGAGAGTGAGGAGGCAGTCTTGCAGATTTTAAACCTGAGAGAGTGAGGAGGCAGTTTTGCAGATTTTAAACCTGAGAGAGGGAGAGTGAAGAGGCAGTCTTGCAAATTGTAAACCTGAGAGAGGGAGAGTGAGGAGGCAGACTTGTAGATTTTAACCCTGAGAAGGGGAGAGTGAGGAGGCAGTCTTGCAGATTTTAAACCTGAGAAAGGGAGAGTGAGGAGGCAGTCTTGTAGATTTTAAACCTGAGAGGGGGAGAGTGAGGAGGCAGTCTTGTAGATTTTAAACCTCAGAGGGGGAGAGTGAGGAGGCAGTCTTGCAGATTTTAAACCTGAGAGGGGGAGAGTGAGGAGGCAGTCTTGTAGATTTTAAACCTGAGAGTGAGGAGGCAGTCTTGTAGATTTTAAACCTGAGAGAGAGGAGGCAGTCTTGTAGATTTTAAACCTGAGAGAGAGAAGGCAGTCTTGTAGATTTTAAACCTGAGAGTGAGGAGGCAGTCTTGTAGATTTTAAACCTGAGAGAGAGGAGGCAGTCTTGTAGATTTTAAACCTGAGAGGGAGAATGGGGAGGCAGTTTTGCACATTTATACCCCGAGAGGGGGAGAGCGAGAAGGCAGTCTTGTAGATTTTAAATCTGAGAGGGGGAGAGCGAGAAGGCAGTCTTGTAGATTTTAAACCTGAGAGGGGGAGAGTGAGGAGGCAGTCTTGTAGATTTTAAACCTGAGAGAGAAGAGGCAGTCTTGCAGATTTTTACCCTGAGAGGGGGAGAGTGAGAAGGCAGTCTTGTAGATTTTAAACCTGAGAGTGAGGAGGCAGTCTTGTAGATTTTAAACCTGAGCGAGGGAGAGTGAGGAGGCAGTCTTGTAGATTTTAAACCTGAGAGGGGGAGAGTGAGGAGGCTGTCTGTAGATTTTAAACCTGAGAGGGGGAGAGTGAGAAGGCAGTCTTGTAGATTTTAAACCTGAGAGAGGGAGAGTGAGGTGGCTGTCTTGTAGATTTTAAACCTGAGATTGAGGAGGCAGTCTTGTAGATTTTTAACCTGAAAGAGGGAGTGTGAGGAGGCAGCCTTGTAGATTTTAAACCTGAGAGGGGGAGAGTGAGGAGGCAGTCTGTAGATTTTAAACCTGAGAGTGAGGAGGCAGTCTTGTAGATTTTAAACTTGAGAGAGGGAGAATGAGGAGGCAGTCTTGTAGATTTTAAACCTGAGAGGGGGAGAGTGAGGAGGCAGTCTGTAGATTTTAAACCTGAGAGAGTGAGGAGGCAGTCTTACAGATTTTAAACCTGAGAGAGGGAGAGTGAGAGGGCAGTCTTGTAGATTTTAAACCTGACAGGGGGAGAGTGAGGAGGCAGTCTTGTAGATTTTAAACCTGACAGGGGGAGAGTGAGAAGGCAGTCTTGTAGATTTTAAACCTGAGAGAGGGAGAGTGAGGAGGCTGTCTTGTAGATTTTAAACCTGAGAGTGAGGAGGCAGTCTTGTAGATTTTAAACCTGAGAGAGTGAGGAGGCAGGCTTGTAGATTTTAAACCTGAGAGTGAGGAGGCAGTCTTGTAGATTTTAAACCTGAGAGAGGGAGAGTGAGGAGGCAGTCTTGTAGATTTTAATCCTGAGAGTGAGGACGCAGTCTTGTAGATTTTAAACCTGAGAGGGAGAATGGGGAGGCAGTTTTGCACATTTATACCCCGAGAGGGGGAGAGCGAGAAGGCAGTCTTGTAGATTTTAAACCTGAGAGGGGGAGAGTGAGGAGGCAGTCTTGTAGAGTTTAAACCAGAGAGTGAATAGACAGTCTTGGAGATTTTAAACCTGAGAGAGTGAGGAGGCAGTCTTGTAGATTTTAAACCTGAGAGGGGGAGAGCGAGAAGGCAATCTGGTAGATTTTAAACCTGAGAGAGGGAGAGAGACGATGCAATCTTGCAGATTTTAAACCTGAGAGAGGGAGAGTGAGGAGGCAGAATAGTAGATTTTAAATTTGAGAGAGGGAGAGTGAGGAGGCAGTCTTGTAGATTTTAAAACTGAGAGGGGGAGAGTGAGGTGGCAGTCATGTAGATTTTAAACCTGAGAGGGGGAGAGTGAGAAGGCAATCTTGTAGATTTTAAAACTGAGAGGGGGAGAGTGAGGTGGCAGTCTTGTAGATTTTAAACCTGAGAGAGAGGAGGCAGTCTTGTAGATTTTAAACCTGAGACAGAGGAGGCAGTCTTGTAGATTTTAAACCTGAGAGAGAAGAGGCAGTCTTGCAGATTTTTACCCTGAGAGGGGGAGAGTGAGAAGGCAGCCTTGTAGATTTTAAATCTGAGAGGGGGAGAGCGAGAAGGCAGTCTTGCAGGTTTTAAACCTGAGAGGGGGAGAGTGAGGAGGCAGTCTTGTAGATTTTAAACCTGAGAGGGGGAGAGTGAGGAGGCAGTCTTGTAGATTTTAACCCTGAGATGGGGAGAGTGAGGAGGCAGTCTGTAGATTTTAAACCTGAGAGGGGGAGAGTGAGGAGGCAGTCTTGTAGATTTTAAACCTGAGAGGGTGAGATTGAGGAGGCAGTCTTGCAGATTTTAAACCTGAGAGGGGGAGAGTGAGGAGGCAGTCTTGTAGATTTTAAACCTGAGAGTGAGAGAGTAAGGAGGCAGTCTTGTAGATTTTAAACCTGAGAGGGGGAGAGTGAGGAGGCAGTCTTGTAGATTTTAACCCTGAGAGGGGGAGAGTGAGGAGGCAGTCTGTAGATTTTAAACCTGAGAGTGAGGAGGCAGTCTTGTAGATTTTAAACCTGAGAGAGGGAGAGTGAGGAGGCAGTCTTCTAGATTTTAACCCTGAGAGTGGGAGAGTGAGGAGGCAGTCTGTAGATTTTAAACCTGAGAGAGTGAGGAGGCAGTCTTACAGATTTTAAACCTGAGAGAGGGAGAGTGAGAAGGCAGTCTTGTAGATTTTAAACCTGAGAGGGGGAGAGTGAGGAGGCAGTCTTGTAGATTTTAAACCTTAGAGGGGGAGAGTGAGAAGGCAGTCTTGGAGATTTTAAATCTGAGAGAGGGAGAGTGAGGAGGCTGTCTTGGAGATTTTAAACCTGAGTGTGAGGAGGCAGTCTTGTAGATTTTAAACCTGAAAGAGGGAGAGTGAGGAGGCAGTCTTGTAGATTTTAAACCTGAGAGTGAGGAGGCAGTCTTGTAGGTTTTAAACCTGAGAGAGGGAGAGTGAGGAGGCAGTCTTGTAGATTTTAAATCTGAGAGGGGGAGAGCGAGAAGGCAGTCTTGTAGATTTTAAACCTGAGAGAGGGAGAGTGAGGAGGCTGTCTTGTAGATTTTAAACCAGAGAGAGGGAGAGTGAGGAGGCATTCTTGCATAATTTAAACCTGAGAGGGGAACAGCGAGAAGGCAGTCTTGTAGATTTTAAACCTGAGAGTGAGGAGGCAGTCTTGTAGATTTTAAACCTGAGAGAGAGGAGGCAGTCTTGTAGATTTTAAACCTGAGAGTGAGGAGGCAGTCTTGTAGATTTTAAACCTGAGAGGGGGAGAGTGAGGAGGCAGTCTGTAGATTTTAAACCTGAGAGAGTGAGGATGCAATCTTACCGATTTTAAACCTGAGAGAGGGAGAGTGAGAAGGCAGTCTTGCAGATTTTAAACCTGAGAGAGGGAGCGTGAGGAGGCATTCTTGCATAATTTAAACCTGAGAGGGGAACAGCGAGAAGGCAGTCTTGTAGATTTTAAACCTGAGAGTGAGGAGGCAGTCTTGTAGATGTTAAACCTGAGAGGGGGAGTGTCAGGAGGCAGTCTGGTAGACTTTACACCTGAGAGTGAGGAGGCAGTCTTGTAGATTTTATACCTGAGAGGGGGAGAGTGAGGAGGCAGTCTTGTAGATTTTAACCCTGAGAGGGGGAGAGTGAGGAGGCAGTCTGTAGATTTTAAACCTGAGATGGGGAGAGTGAGGAGGCTGTCTTGTAGATTTTAAACCTGAGAGAGGGAGAGTGAGGAGGCAGTCTTGTAGATTTTAAACCTGAGAGTGAGGAGGCAGTCTTGTAGATTTTAAACCTGAGAGAGGGAGAGTGAGGAGGCAGTCTTGTAGATTTTAAACCTGAGAGTGAGGAGGCAGTCTTGTAGATTTTAAACCTGAGAGAGGGAGAGTGAGGAGGCAGTCTTGTAGATTTTAAACCTGAGAGTGAGGAGGCAGTCTTGTAGATTTTAAACCTGAGAGAGAGGAGAGTGAGGAGGCAGTCTTGTAGATTTTAAACCTTAGAGGGGGAGAGTGAGGAGGAAGTCTTGTAGATTTTAAACCTGAGAGTGAGGAGGCAGTCTTGGAGATTTTAAACCTGAGAGTGAGGAGGCAGTCTTGTACATTTTAAACCTGAGAGAAAGGAGGCAGTCTTGTAGATTTCAAACCTGAGAGAGAGGAGAGTGAGGAGGCAGTCTTGTAGATTTTAAACCTGAGAGGGGGAGAGTGAGAAGGCAGTCTTGTAGATTTTAAACCTGAGAGAGGGAGAGCCAGGAGGCTGTCTTGTGGATTTTAAACCTGAGAGAGGGAGAGTGAGAAGGCAGTCTTGTAGATTTTAAACCTGAGAGTGGGAGAGTGAGGAGGCAGTCTTGTAGATTTTAAACCTGAGAGAGGGAGAGTGAGGAGGCAGTCTTGTAGATTTTAAACCTGAGAGTGAGGAGGCAGTCTTGTAGATTTTAAACCTGAGAGTGGGAGAGTGAGGAGGCAGTCTTGTAGATTTTAAACCTGAGAGAGGGAGAGTGAGGAGGCAGTCTTGTAGATTTTAAACCTGAGAGTGAGGAGGCAGTCTTGTAGATTTTAAACCTGAGAGGGGGAGAGTGAGAAGGCAGTCTTGTAGATTTTAAACCTGAGAGAGGGAGAGTGAGGAGGCAGTCTTGTAGATTTTAAACCTGAGAGTGGGAGAGTGAGGAGGCAGTCTTGTAGATTTTAAACCTGAGAGTGGGAGAGTGAGGAGGCAGTCTTGTAGATTTTACACCTGAGAGAGAGGAGGCAGTCTTGTAGATTTTAAACTTGAGCGAGAGGAGGCAGCCTTGTAGATTTAAACCTGAAAGGGGGAGAGTGAGGAGCCTACCTTGTAGATTTTAAACCTGAGAGAGGGAGAGTGAGGAAGCATTCTTGTAGATTTTAAACCTGAGAGAGGGAGAGTGAGGAGGCATTCTTGTAGATTTTAAACTTGAGCGAGAGGAGGCAGCCTTGTAGATTTAAACCTGAGAGAGGGAGAGTGAGGAGGCAGTCTTGTAGATTTTAAACCTGAGAGAGGGAGAGAGAGGAGGCAGTCTTGTAGATTTTAAACCTGAGAGTGAGGAGGCAGTCTTGTAGATTTTAAACCTGAGAGGGGGAGAGTGAGGAGGCAGTCTGTAGATTTTAAACCTGAGAGAGTGAGGATGCAATCTTACCGATTTTAAACCTGAGAGAGGGAGAGTGAGAAGGCAGTCTTGCAGATTTTAAACCTGAGAGAGGGAGCGTGAGGAGGCATTCTTGCATAATTTAAACCTGAGAGGGGAACAGCGAGAAGGCAGTCTTGTAGATTTTAAACCTGAGAGTGAGGAGGCAGTCTTGTAGATGTTAAACCTGAGAGGGGGAGAGTGAGGAGGCAGTCTTGCAGATTTTAAACCTGAGAGGGGGAGAGTCAGGAGGCAGTCTGGTAGACTTTACACCTGAGAGTGAGGAGGCAGTCTTGTAGATTTTATACCTGAGAGGGGGAGAGTGAGGAGGCAGTCTTGCAGATTTTAAACCTGAGAAAGGGAGAGTGAGGAGGCAGTCTTGTAGATTTTAAACCTGAGAGGGGAACAGCGAGAAGGCAGTCTTGTAGATTTTAAACCTGAGAGTGAGGAGGCAGTCTTGCAGATTTTAAACCTGAGAGAGGGAGAGTGAGGACGCAGTCTTGTAGATTTTAACCCTGAGAAGGGGAGAGTGAGGAGGCAGTCTTGCAGATTTTAAACCTGAGAGGGGGAGAGTGAGGAGGCAGTCTTGTAGATTTTAAACCTGAGAGGGGGAGAGTGAGGAGGCAGTCTTGTAGATTTTAAACCTGAGAGGGGGAGAGTGAGGAGGCAGTCTTGCAGATTTTAAACCTGAGAGGGGGCGAGTGAGGAGGCAGTCTGTAGATTTTAAACCTGAGAGTGAGGAGGCAGTCTTGTAGATTTTAAACCTGAGAGTGAGGAGGCAGTCTTGTAGATTTTAAACCTGAGAGTGAGGAGGCAGTCTTGTAGATTTTAAACCTGAGAGTGAGGAGGCAGTTTTGTACATTTTAAACCTGAGAGAGAGGAAGCAGTCTTGTAGATTTTAAACCTGAGAGAGGGAGAGTGAGGAGGCAGTCTGTAGATTTTAAACCTGAGATGGGGAGAGTGAGGAGGCTGTCTTGTAGATTTTAAACCTGAGAGGGGGAGAGTGAGGAGGCAGTCTTGTAGATTTTAAACCTGAGAGAGGGAGAGTGAGGAGGCAGTCTTGTAGATTTTAAACCTGAGAGTGAGGAGGCAGTCTTGTAAATTTTAAACCTGAGAGTGAGGAGGCAGTCTTGTAGATTTTAAACCTGAGAGTGAGGAGGCAGTCTTGTAGATTTAAACCTGAGAGAGGGAGAGTGAGGAGGCAGTCTTGTAGATTTTAAAACTGAGAGTGAGGAGGCAGTCTTGTAGATTTTAAACCTGAGAGTGAGGAGGCAGTCTTGTAGATTTTAAACCTGAGAATGAGGAGGCAGTCTTGTAGATTTTAAACCTGAGAGAGGGAGAGTGAGGTGGCAGTCATGCAGGGTTTAAACCTGAGAGTGAGGGGGCAGTCTTGTAGATTTTAAACCTGAGAGTGAGGAGGCAGTTTTGTACATTTTAAACCTGAGAGAGAGGAAGCAGTCTTGTAGATTTTAAACCTGAGAGAGGGAGAGTGAGGAGGCAGTCTGCAGATTTTAAACCTGAGATGGGGAGAGTGAGGAGGCTGTCTTGTAGATTTTAAACCTGAGAGTGAGGAGGCAGTTTTGTACATTTTAAACCTGAGAGAGAGGAAGCAGTCTTGTAGATTTTAAACCTGAGAGAGGGAGAGTGAGGAGGCAGTCTGTAGATCTTAAACCTGAGATGGGGAGAGTGAGGAGGCTGTCTTGTAGATTTTAAACCTGAGAGTGAGGAGGCAGTCTTGTAGATTTTAAACCTGAGAGTGAGGAGGCAGTCTTGTAGATATTAAACTGAGAGAGGGAGAGTGAGGAGGCAGTCTTGTAGATTTTAAACCTGAGAGTGAGGAGGCAGTCTTGTAGATTTTAAACCTGAGAGAGAGGAGAGTGAGGAGGCAGTCTTGTAGATTTTAAACCTGAGAGGGGGAGAGTGAGGAGGAAGTCTTGTAGATTTTAAACCTGAGAGTGAGGAGGCAGTCTTGTAGATTTTAAACCTGAGAGTGAGGAGGCAGTCTTGTACATTTTAAACCTGAGAGAGAGGAGGCAGTCTTGTAGATTTCAAACCTGAGAGAGAGGAGAGTGAGGAGGCAGTCTTGTAGATTTTAAACCTGAGAGGGGGAGAGTGAGAAGGCAGTCTTGTAGATTTTAAACCTGAGAGAGGGAGAGCGAGGAGGCTGTCTTGTGGATTTTAACCTGAGAGAGGGAGAGTGAGAAGGCAGTCTTGTAGATTTTAAACCTGAGAGTGGGAGAGTGAGGAGGCAGTCTTGTAGATTTTAAACCTGAGAGAGGGAGAGTGAGGAGGCAGTCTTGTAGATTTTAAACCTGAGAGTGAGGAGGCAGTCTTGTAGATTTTAAACCTGAGAGTGTGAGAGTGAGGAGGCAGTCTTGTAGATTTTAAACCTGAGAGAGGGAGAGTGAGGAGGCAGTCTTGTAGATTTTAAACCTGAGAGTGAGGAGGCAGTCTTGTAGATTTTAAACCTGAGAGGGGCAGAGTGAGAAGGCAGTCTTGTAGATTTTAAACCTGAGAGAGGGAGAGTGAGGAGGCAGTCTTGTAGATTTTACACCTGAGAGAGAGGAGGCAGTCTTGTAGATTTTAAACTTGAGCGAGAGGAGGCAGCCTTGTAGATTTAAACCTGAGAGGGGGAGAGTGAGGAGCCTACCTTGTAGATTTTAAACCTGAGAGAGGGAGAGTGAGGAAGCATTCTTGTAGATTTTAAACCTGAGAGAGGGAGAGTGAGGAGGCATTCTTGTAGATTTTAAACTTGAGCGAGAGGAGGCAGCCTTGTAGATTTAAACCTGAGAGAGGGAGAGTGAGGAGGCAGTCTTGTAGATTTTAAACCTGAGAGAGGGAGAGTGAGGAGGCATTCTTGTAGATTTTAAACCTGAGAGTGAAGAGGCAGTCTCTTAGATTTTAAACCTGAGAGGGGGAGAGAGAGAAGGCAGTCTTGTAGATTTTAAACCTGAGCGAGAGTGGAGGCAGTCTGTAGATTTAAACCTGAGAGAGGGAGAGTGAGGAGGCATTCTTGTAGATTTTAAACCTGAGAGTGAAGAGGCAGTCTATTAGATTTTAAACCTGAGAGTGAGGAGGCAGTCTTGTCGATTTAAACCTGACAGAGGGAGAGTGAGGAGGCAGTCTTGTAGATTTTAAAACTGAGAGTGAGGAGGCAGTCTTGTAGATTTTAAATCTGAGAGGGGGAGAGCGAGAAGGCAGTCATGTAGATTTTAAACCTGAGAGTGAGGAGGCAGTCTTGGACATTTTAAGCCTGAGAGAGAGGACGCAGTCTTGTAGATTTTAAACCTGAGAGGGGGAGAGTGAGGAGGCAGTCTGTAGATCTTAAACCTGAGAGAGTGAGGATGCAGTCTTACAGATTTTAAACCTGAGAGAGGGAGAGTGAGAAGGCAGTCTTGTAGATTTTAAACCTGAGAGAGGGAGAGTGAGAAGGCAGTATTGCAGATTTTAAACCTGAGTGAGGGAGAGTGAGGAGGCAGTCTTGCAAATTTTAAAACTGAGAGTGAGGAGGCAGTCTTGTAGATTTTAACCCTGAGAGGGGGAGAGTGAGGAGGCAGTCTTGCAGATTTTAAACCTGAGAGAGTGAGGAGGCAGTTTTGCAGATTTTAAACCTGAGAGAGGGAGAGTGAAGAGGCAGTCTTGCAAATTGTAAACCTGAGAGAGGGAGAGTGAGGAGGCAGACTTGTAGATTTTAACCCTGAGAAGGGGAGAGTGAGGAGGCAGTCTTGCAGATTTTAAACCTGAGAAAGGGAGAGTGAGGAGGCAGTCTTGTAGATTTTAAACCTGAGAGGGGGAGAGTGAGGAGGCAGTCTTGTAGATTTTAAACCTCAGAGGGGGAGAGTGAGGAGGCAGTCTTGCAGATTTTAAACCTGAGAGGGGGAGAGTGAGGAGGCAGTCTTGTAGATTTTAAACCTGAGAGTGAGGAGGCAGTCTTGTAGATTTTAAACCTGAGAGTGAGGAGGCAGTCTTGTAGATTTTAAACCTGAGAGAGAGAAGGCAGTCTTGTAGATTTTAAACCTGAGAGTGAGGAGGCAGTCTTGTAGATTTTAAACCTGAGAGAGAGGAGGCAGTCTTGTAGATTTTAAACCTGAGAGGGAGAATGGGGAGGCAGTTTTGCACATTTATACCCCGAGAGGGGGAGAGCGAGAAGGCAGTCTTGTAGATTTTAAATCTGAGAGGGGGAGAGCGAGAAGGCAGTCTTGTAGATTTTAAACCTGAGAGGGGGAGAGTGAGGAGGCAGTCTTGTAGATTTTAAACCTGAGAGAGAAGAGGCAGTCTTGCAGATTTTTACCCTGAGAGGGGGAGAGTGAGAAGGCAGTCTTGTAGATTTTAAACCTGAGAGTGAGGAGGCAGTCTTGTAGATTTTAAACCTGAGCGAGGGAGAGTGAGGAGGCAGTCTTGTAGATTTTAAACCTGAGAGGGGGAGAGTGAGGAGGCTGTCTGTAGATTTTAAACCTGAGAGGGGGAGAGTGAGAAGGCAGTCATGTAGATTTTAAACCTGAGAGAGGGAGAGTGAGGAGGCTGTCTTGTAGATTTTAAACCTGAGATTGAGGAGGCAGTCTTGTAGATTTTTAACCTGAAAGAGGGAGTGTGAGGAGGCAGCCTTGTAGATTTTAAACCTGAGAGGGGGAGAGTGAGGAGGCAGTCTGTAGATTTTAAACCTGAGAGTGAGGAGGCAGTCTTGTAGATTTTAAACTTGAGAGAGGGAGAATGAGGAGGCAGTCTTGTAGATTTTAAACCTGAGAGGGGGAGAGTGAGGAGGCAGTCTGTAGATTTTAAACCTGAGAGAGTGAGGAGGCAGTCTTACAGATTTTAAACCTGAGAGAGGGAGAGTGAGAGGGCAGTCTTGTAGATTTTAAACCTGACAGGGGGAGAGTGAGGAGGCAGTCTTGTAGATTTTAAACCTGACAGGGGGAGAGTGAGAAGGCAGTCTTGTAGATTTTAAACCTGAGAGAGGGAGAGTGAGGAGGCTGTCTTGTAGATTTTAAACCTGAGAGTGAGGAGGCAGTCTTGTAGATTTTAAACCTGAGAGAGTGAGGAGGCAGGCTTGTAGATTTTAAACCTGAGAGTGAGGAGGCAGTCTTGTAGATTTTAAACCTGAGAGAGGGAGAGTGAGGAGGCAGTCTTGTAGATTTTAATCCTGAGAGTGAGGACGCAGTCTTGTAGATTTTAAACCTGAGAGGGAGAATGGGGAGGCAGTTTTGCACATTTATACCCCGAGAGGGGGAGAGCGAGAAGGCAGTCTTGTAGATTTTAAACCTGAGAGGGGGAGAGTGAGGAGGCAGTCTTGTAGAGTTTAAACCAGAGAGTGAATAGACAGTCTTGGAGATTTTAAACCTGAGAGAGTGAGGAGGCAGTCTTGTAGATTTTAAACCTGAGAGGGGGAGAGCGAGAAGGCAATCTGGTAGATTTTAAACCTGAGAGAGGGAGAGAGACGATGCAATCTTGCAGATTTTAAACCTGAGAGAGGGAGAGTGAGGAGGCAGAATAGTAGATTTTAAATTTGAGAGAGGGAGAGTGAGGAGGCAGTCTTGTAGATTTTAAAACTGAGAGGGGGAGAGTGAGGTGGCAGTCATGTAGATTTTAAACCTGAGAGGGGGAGAGTGAGAAGGCAATCTTGTAGATTTTAAAACTGAGAGGGGGAGAGTGAGGTGGCAGTCTTGTAGATTTTAAACCTGAGAGAGAGGAGGCAGTCTTGTAGATTTTAAACCTGAGACAGAGGAGGCAGTCTTGTAGATTTTAAACCTGAGAGAGAAGAGGCAGTCTTGCAGATTTTTACCCTGAGAGGGGGAGAGTGAGAAGGCAGCCTTGTAGATTTTAAATCTGAGAGGGGGAGAGCGAGAAGGCAGTCTTGCAGGTTTTAAACCTGAGAGGGGGAGAGTGAGGAGGCAGTCTTGTAGATTTTAAACCTGAGAGGGGGAGAGTGAGGAGGCAGTCTTGTAGATTTTAACCCTGAGATGGGGAGAGTGAGGAGGCAGTCTGTAGATTTTAAACCTGAGAGGGGGAGAGTGAGGAGGCAGTCTTGTAGATTTTAAACCTGAGAGGGTGAGATTGAGGAGGCAGTCTTGCAGATTTTAAACCTGAGAGGGGGAGAGTGAGGAGGCAGTCTTGTAGATTTTAAACCTGAGAGTGAGAGAGTAAGGAGGCAGTCTTGTAGATTTTAAACCTGAGAGGGGGAGAGTGAGGAGGCAGTCTTGTAGATTTTAACCCTGAGAGGGGGAGAGTGAGGAGGCAGTCTGTAGATTTTAAACCTGAGAGTGAGGAGGCAGTCTTGTAGATTTTAAACCTGAGAGAGGGAGAGTGAGGAGGCAGTCTTCTAGATTTTAACCCTGAGAGTGGGAGAGTGAGGAGGCAGTCTGTAGATTTTAAACCTGAGAGAGTGAGGAGGCAGTCTTACAGATTTTAAACCTGAGAGAGGGAGAGTGAGAAGGCAGTCTTGTAGATTTTAAACCTGAGAGGGGGAGAGTGAGGAGGCAGTCTTGTAGATTTTAAACCTTAGAGGGGGAGAGTGAGAAGGCAGTCTTGGAGATTTTAAATCTGAGAGAGGGAGAGTGAGGAGGCTGTCTTGGAGATTTTAAACCTGAGTGTGAGGAGGCAGTCTTGTAGATTTTAAACCTGAAAGAGGGAGAGTGAGGAGGCAGTCTTGTAGATTTTAAACCTGAGAGTGAGGAGGCAGTCTTGTAGGTTTTAAACCTGAGAGGGGGAGAGCGAGAAGGCAGTCTTGTAGATTTTAAACCTGAGAGAGGGAGAGTGAGGAGGCTGTCTTGTAGATTTTAAACCAGAGAGAGGGAGAGTGAGGAGGCATTCTTGCATAATTTAAACCTGAGAGGGGAACAGCGAGAAGGCAGTCTTGTAGATTTTAAACCTGAGAGTGAGGAGGCAGTCTTGTAGATTTTAAACCTGAGAGAGAGGAGGCAGTCTTGTAGATTTTAAACCTGAGAGTGAGGAGGCAGTCTTGTAGATTTTAAACCTGAGAGGGGGAGAGTGAGGAGGCAGTCTGTAGATTTTAAACCTGAGAGAGTGAGGATGCAATCTTACCGATTTTAAACCTGAGAGAGGGAGAGTGAGAAGGCAGTCTTGCAGATTTTAAACCTGAGAGAGGGAGCGTGAGGAGGCATTCTTGCATAATTTAAACCTGAGAGGGGAACAGCGAGAAGGCAGTCTTGTAGATTTTAAACCTGAGAGTGAGGAGGCAGTCTTGTAGATGTTAAACCTGAGAGGGGGAGTGTGAGGAGGCAGTCTGTAGATTTTAAACCTGAGAGGGGGAGAGTGAGGAGGCAGTCTTGTAGATTTTAACCCTGAGAGGGGGAGAGTGAGGAGGCAGTCTTCTAGATTTTAACCCTGAGAGTGGGAGAGTGAGGAGGCAGTCTGTAGATTTTAAACCTGAGAGAGTGAGGAGGCAGTCTTACAGATTTTAAACCTGAGAGAGGGAGAGTGAGAAGGCAGTCTTGTAGATTTTAAACCTGAGAGGGGGAGAGTGAGGAGGCAGTCTTGTAGATTTTAAACCTTAGAGGGGGAGAGTGAGAAGGCAGTCTTGGAGATTTTAAATCTGAGAGAGGGAGAGTGAGGAGGCTGTCTTGGAGATTTTAAACCTGAGTGTGAGGAGGCAGTCTTGTAGATTTTAAACCTGAAAGAGGGAGAGTGAGGAGGCAGTCTTGTAGATTTTAAACCTGAGAGTGAGGAGGCAGTCTTGTAGGTTTTAAACCTGAGAGGGGGAGAGCGAGAAGGCAGTCTTGTAGATTTTAAACCTGAGAGAGGGAGAGTGAGGAGGCTGTCTTGTAGATTTTAAACCAGAGAGAGGGAGAGTGAGGAGGCATTCTTGCATAATTTAAACCTGAGAGGGGAACAGCGAGAAGGCAGTCTTGTAGATTTTAAACCTGAGAGTGAGGAGGCAGTCTTGTAGATTTTAAACCTGAGAGAGAGGAGGCAGTCTTGTAGATTTTAAACCTGAGAGTGAGGAGGCAGTCTTGTAGATTTTAAACCTGAGAGGGGGAGAGTGAGGAGGCAGTCTGTAGATTTTAAACCTGAGAGAGTGAGGATGCAATCTTACCGATTTTAAACCTGAGAGAGGGAGAGTGAGAAGGCAGTCTTGCAGATTTTAAACCTGAGAGAGGGAGCGTGAGGAGGCATTCTTGCATAATTTAAACCTGAGAGGGGAACAGCGAGAAGGCAGTCTTGTAGATTTTAAACCTGAGAGTGAGGAGGCAGTCTTGTAGATGTTAAACCTGAGAGGGGGAGTGTGAGGAGGCAGTCTGTAGATTTTAAACCTGAGAGGGGGAGAGTGAGGAGGCAGTCTTGTAGATTTTAACCCTGAGAGGGGGAGAGTGAGGAGGCAGTCTGTAGATTTTAAACCTGAGATGGGGAGAGTGAGGAGGCTGTCTTGTAGATTTTAAACCTGAGAGAGGGAGAGTGAGGAGGCAGTCTTGTAGATTTTAAACCTGAGAGTGAGGAGGCAGTCTTGTAGATTTTAAACCTGAGAGAGGGAGAGTGAGGAGGCAGTCTTGTAGATTTTAAACCTGAGAGTGAGGAGGCAGTCTTGTAGATTTTAAACCTGAGAGAGGGAGAGTGAGGAGGCAGTCTTGTAGATTTTAAACCTGAGAGTGAGGAGGCAGTCTTGTAGATTTTAAACCTGAGAGAGAGGAGAGTGAGGAGGCAGTCTTGTAGATTTTAAACCTTAGAGGGGGAGAGTGAGGAGGAAGTCTTGTAGATTTTAAACCTGAGAGTGAGGAGGCAGTCTTGGAGATTTTAAACCTGAGAGTGAGGAGGCAGTCTTGTACATTTTAAACCTGAGAGAAAGGAGGCAGTCTTGTAGATTTCAAACCTGAGAGAGAGGAGAGTGAGGAGGCAGTCTTGTAGATTTTAAACCTGAGAGGGGGAGAGTGAGAAGGCAGTCTTGTAGATTTTAAACCTGAGAGAGGGAGAGCCAGGAGGCTGTCTTGTGGATTTTAAACCTGAGAGAGGGAGAGTGAGAAGGCAGTCTTGTAGATTTTAAACCTGAGAGTGGGAGAGTGAGGAGGCAGTCTTGTAGATTTTAAACCTGAGAGAGGGAGAGTGAGGAGGCAGTCTTGTAGATTTTAAACCTGAGAGTGAGGAGGCAGTCTTGTAGATTTTAAACCTGAGAGTGGGAGAGTGAGGAGGCAGTCTTGTAGATTTTAAACCTGAGAGAGGGAGAGTGAGGAGGCAGTCTTGTAGATTTTAAACCTGAGAGTGAGGAGGCAGTCTTGTAGATTTTAAACCTGAGAGGGGGAGAGTGAGAAGGCAGTCTTGTAGATTTTAAACCTGAGAGAGGGAGAGTGAGGAGGCAGTCTTGTAGATTTTAAACCTGAGAGTGGGAGAGTGAGGAGGCAGTCTTGTAGATTTTAAACCTGAGAGTGGGAGAGTGAGGAGGCAGTCTTGTAGATTTTACACCTGAGAGAGAGGAGGCAGTCTTGTAGATTTTAAACTTGAGCGAGAGGAGGCAGCCTTGTAGATTTAAACCTGAAAGGGGGAGAGTGAGGAGCCTACCTTGTAGATTTTAAACCTGAGAGAGGGAGAGTGAGGAAGCATTCTTGTAGATTTTAAACCTGAGAGAGGGAGAGTGAGGAGGCATTCTTGTAGATTTTAAACTTGAGAGAGAGAAGGCAGCCTTGTAGATTTAAACCTGAGAGAGGGAGAGTGAGGAGGCAGTCTTGTAGATTTTAAACCTGAGAGAGGGAGAGAGAGGAGGCAGTCTTGTAGATTTTAAACCTGAGAGTGAGGAGGCAGTCTTGTAGATTTTAAACCTGAGAGGGGGAGAGTGAGGAGGCAGTCTGTAGATTTTAAACCTGAGAGAGTGAGGATGCAATCTTACCGATTTTAAACCTGAGAGAGGGAGAGTGAGAAGGCAGTCTTGCAGATTTTAAACCTGAGAGAGGGAGCGTGAGGAGGCATTCTTGCATAATTTAAACCTGAGAGGGGAACAGCGAGAAGGCAGTCTTGTAGATTTTAAACCTGAGAGTGAGGAGGCAGTCTTGTAGATGTTAAACCTGAGAGGGGGAGAGTGAGGAGGCAGTCTTGCAGATTTTAAACCTGAGAGGGGGAGAGTCAGGAGGCAGTCTGGTAGACTTTACACCTGAGAGTGAGGAGGCAGTCTTGTAGATTTTATACCTGAGAGGGGGAGAGTGAGGAGGCAGTCTTGCAGATTTTAAACCTGAGAAAGGGAGAGTGAGGAGGCAGTCTTGTAGATTTTAAACCTGAGAGGGGAACAGCGAGAAGGCAGTCTTGTAGATTTTAAACCTGAGAGTGAGGAGGCAGTCTTGCAGATTTTAAACCTGAGAGAGGGAGAGTGAGGACGCAGTCTTGTAGATTTTAACCCTGAGAAGGGGAGAGTGAGGAGGCAGTCTTGCAGATTTTAAACCTGAGAGGGGGAGAGTGAGGAGGCAGTCTTGTAGATTTTAAACCTGAGAGGGGGAGAGTGAGGAGGCAGTCTTGTAGATTTTAAACCTGAGAGGGGGAGAGTGAGGAGGCAGTCTTGCAGATTTTAAACCTGAGAGGGGGCGAGTGAGGAGGCAGTCTGTAGATTTTAAACCTGAGAGTGAGGAGGCAGTCTTGTAGATTTTAAACCTGAGAGTGAGGAGGCAGTCTTGTAGATTTTAAACCTGAGAGTGAGGAGGCAGTCTTGTAGATTTTAAACCTGAGAGTGAGGAGGCAGTTTTGTACATTTTAAACCTGAGAGAGAGGAAGCAGTCTTGTAGATTTTAAACCTGAGAGAGGGAGAGTGAGGAGGCAGTCTGTAGATTTTAAACCTGAGATGGGGAGAGTGAGGAGGCTGTCTTGTAGATTTTAAACCTGAGAGAGGGAGAGTGAGGAGGCAGTCTTGTAGATTTTAAACCTGAGAGAGGGAGAGTGAGGAGGCAGTCTTGTAGATTTTAAACCTGAGAGTGAGGAGGCAGTCTTGTAAATTTTAAACCTGAGAGTGAGGAGGCAGTCTTGTAGATTTTAAACCTGAGAGTGAGGAGGCAGTCTTGTAGATTTTAAACCTGAGAGTGAGAAGGCAGTCTTGTAGATTTTAAACCTGAGAGAGGGAGAGCGAGGAGGCTGTCTTGTGGATTTTAACCTGAGAGAGGGAGAGTGAGAAGGCAGTCTTGTAGATTTTAAACCTGAGAGTGGGAGAGTGAGGAGGCAGTCTTGTAGATTTTAAACCTGAGAGAGGGAGAGTGAGGAGGCAGTCTTGTATATTTTAAACCTGAGAGTGAGGAGGCAGTCTTGTAGATTTTAAACCTGAGAGTGTGAGAGTGAGGAGGCAGTCTTGTAGATTTTAAACCTGAGAGAGGGAGAGCGAGGAGGCTGTCTTGTGGATTTTAACCTGAGAGAGGGAGAGTGAGAAGGCAGTCTTGTAGATTTTAAACCTGAGAGTGGGAGAGTGAGGAGGCAGTCTTGTAGATTTTAAACCTGAGAGAGGGAGAGTGAGGAGGCAGTCTTGTAGATTTTAAACCTGAGAGTGAGGAGGCAGTCTTGTAGATTTTAAACCTGAGAGTGTGAGAGTGAGGAGGCAGTCTTGTAGATTTTAAACCTGAGAGAGGGAGAGTGAGGAGGCAGTCTTGCAGATTTTAAACCTGAGAGAGGGAGAGTGCGAAGGCAGTCTTGCAGATTTTAAACCGGAGAGGGGCAGAGTGAGGAGGCAGTCTTGTAGATTTTAAACCTGAGAGGGGGAGAGTGAGGAGGCAGTCTTGCAGATTTTAAACCTGAGAGTGAGGAGGCAGTCTTGCAGAATTTTAACGTGAGAGTGAGGAGGCAGTCTTGTAGATTTTAACCCTGAGAGAGAGGAGGCAGTCTTGTAGATTTTAAACCTGAGAGAGAGAGGAGGCAGTCTTGCAGATTTTAAACCTGAGAGGGTGAGAGTGAGGAGGCAGTCTTGTAGATTTTAAACCTGAGAGAGAGAGGAGGCCGTCTTACAGATTTTAAACCTGAGAGAGGAGGCATTCTTGTAGATTTTAAACCTGTGAGAGAGGAGGCAGTCTTGTAGATTTTAAACCTGAGAGTGGGGGAGTGAGGAGGCAGTCTTGCAGATTTTAAAGCTGAGAGGGGGAGAGTGAGGAGGCAGTCTGTAGATTTTAAACCTGAGAGAGTGAGGATGCAATCTTACAGATTTTAAACCTGAGAGAGGGAGCGTGAGAAGGCAGTCTTGCAGATTTTAAACCTGAGAGAGGGAGAGTGAGGAGGCAGTCTTGTAGATTTTAAACCTGAGAGAGAGAGGAGGCAGTCTTGCAAATTTTAAACCTGAGAGTGAGGAGGCAGTCTTGTAGATTTTAACACTGAGAGGGGGAGAGTGAGGAGGCAGTCTTGCAAATTGTAAACCTGAGAGAGGGAGAGTGAGGAGGCAGTCTTGTAGATTTTAACCCTGAGAAGGGGAGAGTGAGGAGGCAGTCTTGCAGATTTTAAACCTGAGAAAGGGAGAGTGAGGAGGCAGTCTTGTAGATTTTAAACCTGAGAGGGGGACAGTGAGGAGGCAGTCTTGTAGATTTTATACCTGAGAGGGGGAGAGTGAGGAGGCAGTCTTGCAGATTTTAAACCTGAGAGGGGGCGAGTGAGGAGGCATTCTTGTAGATTTTAAACCTGAGAGTGAGGAGGCAGTCTTGTAGATTTTAAACCTGAGAGGGGGAGAGTGAGGAGGCAGTCTTGTAGATTTTAAACCTGAGAGGGGGAGAGTGAGAAGGCAGTCTTGGAGATTTTAAACCTGAGAGAGGGAGAGTGAGGAGGCTGTCTTGTAGATTTTAAACCTGAGAGTGAGGAGGCAGTCTTGTAGATTTTAAACCTGAAAGAGGGAGAGTGAGGAGGCAGTCTTGTAGATTTTAAACCTGAGAGTGAGGAGGCAGTCTTGTAGATTTTAAACCTGAGAGAGGGAGAATGAGGAGGCAGTCTTGTAGATTTTAAATCTGAGAGGGGGAGAGCGAGAAGGCAGTCTTGTAGATTTTAAACCTGAGAGAGGGAGAGTGAGGAGGCTGTCTTGTAGATTTTAAACCTGAGAGAGGGAGAGTGACGAGGCATTCTTGCATAATTTAAACCTGAGAGGGGAACAGCGAGAAGGCAGTCTTGTAGATTTTAAACCTGAGAGTGAGGAGGCAGTCTTGTAGATGTTAAACCTGAGAGGGGGAGAGTCAGGAGGCAGTCTGGTAGACTTTACACCTGAGAGTGAGGAGGCAGTCTTGTAGATTTTAAACCTGAGAGGGGGAGAGTGAGGAGGCAGTCTTGCAAATTTTAAACCTGAGAGTGAGGAGGCAGTCTTGTAGATTTTAACCCTGTGAGGGGGAGAGTGAGGAGGCAGTCTTGCAGATTTTAAACCTGAGAGAGTGAGGAGGCAGTCTTGTAGATTTTAACCCTGAGAAGGGGAGAGTGAGGAGGCAGTCTTGCAGATTTTAAACCTGAGAAAGGGAGAGTGAGGAGGCAGTCTTGTAGATTTTAAACCTGAGAGGGGGAGAGTGAGGAGGCAGTCTTGTAGATTTTAAACCTGAGAGGGGGAGAGTGAGGAGGCAGTCTTGTAGATTTTAAACCTGAGAGGGGGAGAGTGAGGAGGCAGTCTTGTAGATTTTAAACCTGAGATGGGGAGTGTGAGAAGGCAGTCTTGTAGATTTTAAACCTGAGAGGGGGAGAGTGAGGAGGCAGTCTTGCAGATTTTAAACCTGAGAGGGGGCGAGTGAGGAGGCATTCTTGTAGATTTTAAACCTGAGAGTGAGGAGGCAGTCTTGTAGATTTTAAACCTGAGAGTGAGGAGGCAGTGTTGTAGATTATAAACCTGAGAGAGGGAGAGAGAGAAGGCAGTCTTGTAGATTTTAAACCTGATCTAGAGGAGGCATTCTTGTAGATTTTAAACCTGAGAGTGAATAGACAGTCTTGGAGATTTTAAACCTGTGAGTGAGGAGGCAGTCTTGCAGATTTTAAACCTGAGTGAGGGAGAATGAGGAGGCAGTCTTGCAGATTTTAAACCTGAGAGAGGGAGAGTGCGAAGGCAGTCTTGTAGATTTTAAACCTGAGAGGGGGAGAGTGAGGAGGCAGTCTTGTAGATTTTAAACCTGAGAGGGGGACAGTGAGGAGGCAGTCTTGCAGATTTTAAAACTGAGAGAGAGGAGGCAGTCTTGTAGATTTTAAACCTGAGCTAGAGGAGGCAGTCTTGTAGCTTTTAAACCTGAGAGTGAGGAGGCAGTCTTGTAGATTTTAAACCTGAGAGTGAGGAGGCAGTCTTGTAGATTTTAAACCTGAGAGTGGGAGAGTGAGGAGGCAGTCTTGTAGATTTTAAACCTGAGAGGGGGAGAGTGAGGAGGCAGTCTTGTAGATTTTAAACCTGAGCGAGAGGAGGCAGTCTTGTAGATTTTAAACCTGAGAGGGGGAGAGTGAGGAGGCAGTCTTGTAGATTTTAAACCTGAGAGGGGGAGAGTGAGGAGGCAGTCTTGTACATTTTAAACCTGAGAATGGGAGAGTGAGGAGGCAGTCTTGCAGGTTTTAAACCTGAGAGTGAGGAGGCAGTCTTGTAGATTTTAAACCTGAGAGTGAGGACGCAGTCTTGTAGATTTTAAACCTGAGAGTGAGGAGAGTGAGGAGGCAGTCTTGGAGATTTTAAACCTGAGAGGGGGAGAGTGAAGAGGCAGTCTTGCAGGTTTTAAACCTGAGAGTGAGGAGGCAGTCTTGTAGATTTTAAACCTGAGAGAGAGGAGGCAGTCTTGTAGATTTTAAACCTGAGAGAGAGGTGGCAGTCTTGTACATTTTAAACCTGAGAGAGAGGAGGCAGTCTTGTAGATTTTAAACCTGAGAGTGAGGAGACAGTCTTGTAGATTTTAAACCTGAGAGTGAGGAGGCAGTCTTGTAGATTTTAAACCTGAGAGAGAGGAGGCAGTCTTGTAGATTTTAAACCTGAGAGTGAGGAGGCAGTCTTGTAGATTTTAAACCTGAGAGTGGGAGAGTGAGGAGGCAGTCTTGCAGGTTTTAAACCTGAGAGTAAGGAGGCAGTCTTGTAGATTTTAAACCTGTGAGTGGGAGAGTGAGGAGGCAGTCTTGCAGGTTTTAAACCTGAGAGTGAGGAGGCAGTCTTGCAGATTTTAAACCTGAGAGTGAGGAGGCAGTCTTGTAGATTTTAAACCTGAGAGGGGGAGAGTGAGGAGGCAGTCTGGTAGACTTTACACCTGACAGTGAGTAGGCAGTCTTGTAGATTTTAAACCTGAGGGAGAGGAGGCAGTCTTGTAGATTTTAAACCTGAGAGTGAGGAGGCAGTCTTGTAGATTTTAAACCTGAGAGTGGGAGAGTGAGGAGGAAGTCTTGCAGGTTTTAAACCTGAGAGTGAGGAGGCAGTCTTGCAGATTTTAAACCTGAGCGAGAGAGAGCAGGCAGTCTTGCAGGTTTTAAACCTGAGCGAGAGAGGAGGCAGTCTTGTAGATTTTAAACCTGAGAGTGGGAGAGTGAGGAGGAAGTCTTGTAGATTTTAAACCTGAGAGAGAGGAGGCAGTCTTGTAGATTTTACACCTGAGAGTGAGGAGGCAGTCTTGTAGATTTTAAACCTGAGAGGGGGAGAGTGAGGAGGCAGTCTTGTAGATTTTAAACCTGAGATGGGGAGTGTGAGAAGGCAGTCTTGTAGATTTTAAACCTGAGAGGGGGAGAGTGAGGAGGCAGTCTTGCAGATTTTAAACCTGAGAGGGGGCGAGTGAGGAGGCATTCTTGTAGATTTTAAACCTGAGAGTGAGGAGGCAGTCTTGTAGATTTTAAACCTGAGAGTGAGGAGGCAGTGTTGTAGATTATAAACCTGAGAGAGGGAGAGAGAGAAGGCAGTCTTGTAGATTTTAAACCTGATCTAGAGGAGGCATTCTTGTAGATTTTAAACCTGAGAGTGAATAGACAGTCTTGGAGATTTTAAACCTGTGAGTGAGGAGGCAGTCTTGCAGATTTTAAACCTGAGTGAGGGAGAATGAGGAGGCAGTCTTGCAGATTTTAAACCTGAGAGAGGGAGAGTGCGAAGGCAGTCTTGTAGATTTTAAACCTGAGAGGGGGAGAGTGAGGAGGCAGTCTTGTAGATTTTAAACCTGAGAGGGGGACAGTGAGGAGGCAGTCTTGCAGATTTTAAAACTGAGAGAGAGGAGGCAGTCTTGTAGATTTTAAACCTGAGGTAGAGGAGGCAGTCTTGTAGCTTTTAAACCTGAGAGTGAGGAGGCAGTCTTGTAGATTTTAAACCTGAGAGTGAGGAGGCAGTCTTGTAGATTTTAAACCTGAGAGTGGGAGAGTGAGGAGGCAGTCTTGTAGATTTTAAACCTGAGAGGGGGAGAGTGAGGAGGCAGTCTTGTAGATTTTAAACCTGAGCGAGAGGAGGCAGTCTTGTAGATTTTAAACCTGAGAGGGGGAGAGTGAGGAGGCAGTCTTGTAGATTTTAAACCTGAGAGGGGGAGAGTGAGGAGGCAGTCTTGTACATTTTAAACCTGAGAATGGGAGAGTGAGGAGGCAGTCTTGCAGGTTTTAAACCTGAGAGTGAGGAGGCAGTCTTGTAGATTTTAAACCTGAGAGTGAGGACGCAGTCTTGTAGATTTTAAACCTGAGAGTGAGGAGAGTGAGGAGGCAGTCTTGGAGATTTTAAACCTGAGAGGGGGAGAGTGAAGAGGCAGTCTTGCAGGTTTTAAACCTGAGAGTGAGGAGGCAGTCTTGTAGATTTTAAACCTGAGAGAGAGGTGGCAGTCTTGTACATTTTAAACCTGAGAGAGAGGAGGCAGTCTTGTAGATTTTAAACCTGAGAGTGAGGAGACAGTCTTGTAGATTTTAAACCTGAGAGTGAGGAGGCAGTCTTGTAGATTTTAAACCTGAGAGAGAGGAGGCAGTCTTGTAGATTTTAAACCTGAGAGTGAGGAGGCAGTCTTGTAGATTTTAAACCTGAGAGTGGGAGAGTGAGGAGGCAGTCTTGCAGGTTTTAAACCTGAGAGTAAGGAGGCAGTCTTGTAGATTTTAAACCTGTGAGTGGGAGAGTGAGGAGGCAGTCTTGCAGGTTTTAAACCTGAGAGTGAGGAGGCAGTCTTGCAGATTTTAAACCTGAGAGTGAGGAGGCAGTCTTGTAGATTTTAAACCTGAGAGGGGGAGAGTGAGGAGGCAGTCTGGTAGACTTTACACCTGACAGTGAGTAGGCAGTCTTGTAGATTTTAAACCTGAGGGAGAGGAGGCAGTCTTGTAGATTTTAAACCTGAGAGTGAGGAGGCAGTCTTGTAGATTTTAAACCTGAGAGTGGGAGAGTGAGGAGGAAGTCTTGCAGGTGTTAAACCTGAGAGTGAGGAGGCAGTCTTGCAGATTTTAAACCTGAGCGAGAGAGAGCAGGCAGTCTTGCAGGTTTTAAACCTGAGCGAGAGAGGAGGCAGTCTTGTAGATTTTAAACCTGAGAGTGGGAGAGTGAGGAGGAAGTCTTGTAGATTTTAAACCTGAGAGAGAGGAGGCAGTCTTGTAGATTTTACACCTGAGAGTGAGGAGGCAGTCTTGTAGATTTTAAATCTGAGAGTGAGGAGGCAGTCTTGTAGATTTTAAACCTGAGAGAGAGGAGGCAGTCTTGTAGATTTTAAACCTGAGAGTGGGGAGTGAGGAGGCAGTCTTGTAGATTTTAAACCTGAGAGTGGGGAGTGAGGAGGCAGTCTTGCTGGTTTTAAACCTGAGAGTGAGGAGGCAGTCTTGCAGCTTTTAAACCTGAGAGTGAGGAGGCAGTCTTGTAGATTTTAAACCTGAGCGAGAGGAGGCAGTCTTGTAGATTTTAAACCTGTGCTAGAGGAGGCAGTCTTGTAGATTTTAAACCTGAGAGTGGGGGAGTGAGGAGGCAGTCTTGTAGATTTTAAACCTGAGAGGGGGAGAGTGTGAAGGCAGTCTTGCAGATTTTAAACCTGAGAGTGAGGAGGCAGTCTTGCAGAATTTTAACGTGAGAGTGAGGAGGCAGTCTTATAGATTTTAACCCTGAGAGAGAGGAGGCAGTCT
The DNA here is from genome assembly GCF_037043375.1 of Chiloscyllium plagiosum. NCBI lineage: Eukaryota > Metazoa > Chordata > Chondrichthyes > Orectolobiformes > Hemiscylliidae > Chiloscyllium > Chiloscyllium plagiosum. Next base: position 23,185,326 of record NW_028270181.1, on the reverse strand, counting down.
TGTAGATTTTAAACCTGAGAGAGAGAGGAGGCAGTCTTGCAGATTTTAAACCTGAGAGGGTGAGAGTGAGGAGGCAGTCTTGTAGATTTTAAACCTGAGAGAGAGAGGAGGCCGTCTTACAGATTTTAAACCTGAGAGAGGAGGTATTCTTGTAGATTTTAAACCTGTGAGAGAGGAGGCAGTCTTGTAGATTTTAAACCTGAGAGTGGGGGAGTGAGGAGGCAGTCTTGCAGATTTTAAACCTGAGAGAGGGAGAGTGCGAAGGCAGTCTTGCAGATTTTAAAGCTGAGAGGGGGAGAGTGAGGAGGCAGTCTTGTAGATTTTAAACCTGAGAGTGAGGAGGCAGTCTTGCAGAATTTAAACGTGAGAGTGAGGAGGCAGTCTTGTAGATTTTAACCCTGAGAGAGAGGAGGCAGTCTTGTAGATTTTAAACCTGAGAGAGAGAGGAGGCAGTCTTGCAGATTTTAAACCTGAGAGGGTGAGAGTGAGGAGGCAGTCTTGTAGATTTTAAACCTGAGAGAGAGAGGAGGCCGTCTTACAGATTTTAAACCTGAGAGAGGAGGCATTCTTGTAGATTTTAAACCTGTGAGAGAGGAGGCATTCTTGTAGATTTTAATCCTGACCGAGAGGAGGCAGTCTTGTAGATTTTAAACCTGACCGAGAGGAGGCAGTCTTGCAGATTTGAAACCTGACCGAGTGGAGGCAGTCTTGTAGATTTTAATCCTGAGAGAGGAGGCAGTCTTGTAGATTTTAAACCTGACCGAGAGGAGGCAGTCTTGCAGATTTCGCATTCGTCTCCGGAGGTGGAGCCCCAGCTGTGACGTGCCCCTTCAGCACGTAGAATGTTGTGACAGAAAGTTGCCAGACGTCGCGCAGCAACCGCCGTGACAAAGGAGTGTGAGCGTTCGAAACCAACTATGTGCGGTAAGGATCGCTGGGCAGAGCCTGAGGCTCCATCTGGACAGGCACCTCTCACCCTCCACTCAGAACCCAGCCCTCCTACCCCGGGCATAGGGGTAAAAATAACAAAAGCCCGTCCTTTCTAAGGACATGTGTCTCATTTCTTAAAAGTATCCTCAGCCACTTTCAGACCAGCTTTTCCTGGCTGTTCTGTGAGGGCCCTGTGCATCGGCGTCTGTTGATGCCAGTTACTCTGAGGGAGCTTCTAACTGAATCCCCCATTTGCCTCAACTCTCCTCCGGCCTGCATTCAGGGTCCTTACAGGGTACGGTTTCTCTCGCCCTTTGTTTTTGTTTGAGACGGTACAGAATTTGCAAACTCTAAAGAGACAGAGGTGGGAAAGACAGTGAACCAGAATGGAGCTTCGGTTTTGAAATTTGAGAATTTGAGCACTAGCTTTTTCTCGACTTTCCATATGGTAAGGCATGTTATGAATAGATTTCAGAGCAAACTGACTACTGGTCAGTGGGAAACAACACTGACAACTTTGGACAACGAAACTGATTGTAATGGGCACTCTAGGCAGCTAAGAGATTATGGAATGAGAGTCCACACGTTTGCACCCGAAATTAGGCGTTAGTTTCTTTTGTGGCTGAGTAGTGGGGTAGAGGCGGGGCCGGAGGATACAGTTAATTCGGCTGCACAAAATTGAGAGGCCTAGATACCTCCTTTACATCCAGACCCTGTTTGTTAGCAAGGATGCATGTAAATAAAGTTTCAAACTAATTGGTGGAAGTATGAATTGAACTTTTCTTCATCTAGAGGGGTGGTGGATGTTTGGAAAACTGAAAGGGTGATAGGGTCAGAAACCCTTGAGCAACACTCAGACGTGCACTTAACATGCAGTGGCCTAAAAAACCAGGGATTAAAAATCACAAGATTAGATAGTCTGGATTGCTCTTAAAACCAGCATAAACACAGTGGGCCAGAATGGCCTTCTGGGCATTGGGCTTTTTTTTCCCCTTGTAACTATGTCAGGCGGAAATGAGATAGAATTTTAACTAAGTGCAATAAACCCAAAAAAATCTCCTCATCTTTTGACTGTGTCCTGATACCTAAGTGCATGGTCATGTGTAAAGTGGACCTGCCTTTGAATTATACTAGCTTGAGTTTCCTATAGATTCCTGAGCAGAGAAAACCTAGATTTTCAGCAGCAGAAAATAAAAGGGACTGAAGTCATTTTCTACTATTCAATTGATTTTCCCCCACCCCCTAATGTTATTCTCATGGGACATACTCTGTGTTTTCTGATGTTTTGGGGTTTTTTTTGTGGTGTTGGCATAAGAAACATGAACAATTGAAAAACTCCCATGTTTGCAGGGTCTTAAACATGCTTTGTCTCAAGTGCTTGAATATGTAGTGACTTGAAACTGTAACTTTTAAACTTAAAAGTGGAATGTATGCTGTGAGCAGTGAGGTTGTGGTCGATTTGTGGCTCAGGTTTATTTAACCTCCTGATATCCAGGACCACTGGTAGGCTTCCTATGAAAGTATCAGTCCATTCTTTAGTGTTGTAGTTGTCAGTGGCTATGGGTAGTTGGCAATTTTACCATTAACACGCCTGCAAATCATAGCTGTACAACAACTTGCATTTGTGCGGTATCTTTTGTCAGAATAATTAATCCACTGGAGTGTTATCAAACAAGACTTGATGTTCAGGGTGAATAGCCATACACTTAATGCAGTAGTAGAAGAGCAGGAATGTGATGCTGAACTAGTTAAATCTCAGCTGTGTGTGGTTCTAGGTGCCTCACATCTAGAAAGGACGTGAACAGATTGGACAGAGGTAGATTTTTTTTTAATCAGGCAAGGGAATCAGAGATTCTCAATTTGGGCTACAGACAAATTTGCCATGATCTTTTCAAATGATGGAACAGGCTTGAAGAACATGATTACTGATGTCACCTAATTTGTAGGTCACAATTTAGGAGTGGGGAGCTTCAGGACATACTGCCAGATTACTTGATGAGAGTTGACTTAGCTGTTAGATACAAGTTAGACTGGTTCTTGACTGGGTAGAGGTTACATCATGTTAACTGAGCTAGTTATACATATCGCATTTGGTTTATGTAACTTTTGTTTTGGATAAGCTTTATTTGTCTGGTGAAACACGATAGGAGCTGGCGTAGAGTCTGCTGCTGCACAAACCAACATGACTGTGGCTAGTCTTAGAGGAGAAAGTGAGGACTGGAGATCAGAGCTGAAAATGTGTTGCTGGAAAAGCGCAGCAGGTCAGGCAGCATCCAAGGAACAGGAGAATCGACGTTTCGGGCATCAGCCCGAAACGTCAATTCTCCTGTTCCTTGGATGCTGCCTGACCTGCTGCGCTTTTCCAGCAACACATTTTCAGCTACGGCTAATCTTAAACTTAGATCTCCACTTTCCTGTCTGCCCTCCATGTCAATCAATTCCCTGAGACACTGAATATGTGTAAATCCCAGAAAGGCATTTCCTGAAACATCTGCTCTGCCTCCCTATCCCTGGATGATTCTCCCAGATGAATACTTGATTGTAGGGAGGTAGACAGTTTAGCAATAACTATTTTAGTTATTATAAATGATTGGATAGA